>NW_026899503.1:0-8487 GCF_033153095.1 Gastrolobium bilobum | reverse complement strand
ATATTGAAAATAAGTAAGTTTTCAAGACATCCTCTAGCGTGAACAGAAAGCTGAGATTTAAGGAGAATGTGACACCTCAGCTAATTTTCAAAAGTTTTTTTTACATTAAAACGGAAAGAATCCTCTAGTGTGAACAGAAATTCAAACATACATATTTTGTTCACTATATCGAAAAGAAGTAAGTTTTATAGACATCCTCTAGCGTGAACAGAAAGCTGAGATTTAAGGAGAATTCGACACCTCAGCTAATTTTCAAAAGTTTTTTTTACATTAAAACGGAAAGAATCCTCTAGTGAGAACAGAAGAAATTCAAACATACATATTTTGTTCACTACATGGAAAAGAAGTAAGTTTCAAGACATCCTCTAGACTGAACAGAAAGCTGAGATTTAAGGAGAATGCGACACCTCAGCTATTTTTCAAAAGTTTGTGAACAGAAAGCTAAGATTTAAGGAGAATGCGACACCTCCGCTAATTTTCAAAAGTTTTTTTACATTAAAATGGAAAGAATCCTCTAGTGTGAACAGAAATTCAAACATACATATTTTGTTCACTACATGGAAAAGAAGTAAGTTTCAAGACATCCTCTAGCGTGAACAGAAAGCTGAGATTTAAGGAGAATGCGACACCTCAGCTAATTTTCAAAAGTTTTTTTTACATTAAAACGGAAAGAATCCTCTAGTGTGAACAGAAAGCTGAGATTTAAGGAGAATGCGACACCTCAGCTAATTTTCAAAAGTTTTTTTACATTAAAACGGAAAGAATCCTCTAGTGTGAACAAAAATTCAAACATACATATTTTGTTCACTGCATGGAAAAGAAGTAAGTTTTCAAGACATCCTCTAGTGTGAACAGAAAGCTGAGCTTTAAGGAGAATGCGACACCTCCGCTAATTTTCAAAAGTTTTTTTACATTAAAACGGAAAGAATCCTCTAGTGTGAACAGAAATTCAAACATACATATTTGATTCACTATATCGAAAAGAAGTAAGTTTTATAGACATCCTCTAGCGTGAACAGAAAGCTGAGATTTAAGGAGAATGCGACACCTCAGCTAATTTTCAAAAGTTTTTTTTACATTAAAACGGAAAGAATCCTCTAGTGTGAACAGAAATTCAAACATACATATTTTGTTCACTATATCGAAAAGAAGTAAGTTTTATAGAGATCCTCTAGCGTGAACAGAAAGCTGAGATTTAAGGAGACTGCGACACCTCAGGTAATTTTCAAAAGTTTTTTTTACATTAAAACGGAAAGAATCCTCTAGTGTGAACAGAAATTCAAACATACATATTTTGTTCACTATATCGAAAAGAAGTAAGTTTGATAGACATCCTCTAGCGTGAACAGAAAGCTGAGATTAAGGAGAATGCGACACCTCAGCTAATTTTCAAAAGTTTTTTTTACATTAAAACGAAAAGAATCCTCTAGTGTGAACAGAAATTCAAACATACATATTTTGTTCACTGCATGGAAAAGAAGTAAGTTTTCAAGACATCCTCTAGTGTGAACAGAAAGCTAAGATTTAAGGAGAGTGCGACACCTCAGCTAATTTTCAAAAGTTTTTTTTACATTAAAACGGAAAGAATCCTCTAGTGTGAACAGAAATTCAAACATACATATTTTGTTCACTATATCGAAAAGAAGTAAGTTTTATAGACATCCTCTAGCGTGAACAGAAAGCTGAGATTTAAGGAGAATGCGACACCTCAGCTAATTTTCAAAAGCTTTTTTACATTAAAACGGAAAGAATCCTCTAGTGTGAACAGAAATTCAAACATACATATTTTGTTCACTGCATGGAAAAGAAGTAAGTTTTCAAGACATCCTCTAGTGTGAACAGAAAGCTGAGCTTTAAGGAGAATGCGACACCTCCGCTAATTTTCAAAAGTTTTTTTACATTAAAACGGAAAGAATCCTCTAGTGTGAACAGAAATTCAAACATACATATTTTGTTCACTATATTGAAAAGAAGTAAGTTTTCAAGACATCCTCTAGCGTGAACAGAAAGCTGAGATTTAAGGAGAATGTGACACCTCAGCTAATTTTCAAAAGTTTTTTTTACATTATAACGGAAAGAATCCTCTAGTGTGAACAGAAATTCAAACATACATATTTTGTTCACTATATCGAAAAGAATTAAGTTTTATAGACATCCTCTAGTGTGAACAGAAAGCTGAGATTTAAGGAGAATGCGACACCTCAGCTAATTTTCAAAAGTTTTTTTTACATTAAAACCGAAAGAATCCTCTAGTGTGATCAGAAATTCAAACATACATATTTTGTTCACTATATCGAAAAAGAAGTAAGTTTTATAGACATCCTCTAGCGTGAACAGAAAGCTCAGATTTAAGGAGAATGCGACACCTCAGCTAATTTTGAAAAGTTTTTTTTACATTAAAACGGAAAGAATCCTCTAGTGTGAACAGAAATTCAAACATACATATTTTGTTCACTATATCGAAAAGAAGTAAGTTTTATAGACATCCTCTAGCGTGAACAGAAAGCTGAGATTTAAGGAGAATGCGACACCTCAGCTAATTTTCAAAAGTTTTTTTTACATTAAAACGGAAAGAATCCTCTAGTGTGAACAGAAATTCAGACATACATATTTTGTTCACTATATTGAAAATAAGTAAGTTTTCAAGACATCCTCTAGCGTGAACAGAAAGCTGAGATTTAAGGAGAATGTGACACCTCAGCTAATTTTCAAAAGTTTTTTTTACATTAAAACGGAAAGAATCCTCTAGTGTGAACAGAAATTCAAACATACATATTTTGTTCACTATATCGAAAAGAAGTAAGTTTTATAGACATCCTCTAGCGTGAACAGAAAGCTGAGATTTAAGGAGAATTCGACACCTCAGCTAATTTTCAAAAGTTTTTTTTACATTAAAACGGAAAGAATCCTCTAGTGAGAACAGAAGAAATTCAAACATACATATTTTGTTCACTACATGGAAAAGAAGTAAGTTTCAAGACATCCTCTAGACTGAACAGAAAGCTGAGATTTAAGGAGAATGCGACACCTCAGCTATTTTTCAAAAGTTTTTTCTACATTAAAACGGAAAGAATCTTTTAGTTTGAACAGAAATTCAAACATACATATTTTGTTCACTATATCGAAAAGAAGTAAGTTTTATAGACATCCTCTAGCGTGAACAGAAAGCTGAGATTTAAGGAGAATGCGACACCTCAGCTAATTTTCAAAAGTTTTTTTTACATTAAAACGGAAAGAATCCTCTAGTGTGAACAGAAATTCAAACATACATATTTTGTTCACTATATCGAAAAGAAGTAAGTTTTATAGACATCCTCTAGTGTGAACAGAAAGCTGAGATTTAAGGAGAATGCAACACCTCAGTTAATTTTCAAAAGTTTTTTTTACATTAAAACGGAAAGAATCCTCTAGTGTGAACAGAAATTCAAACATACATATTTTGTTCACTATATCGAAAAAGAAGTAAGTTTTATAGACATCCTCTAGCGTGAACAGAAAGCTGAGATTTAAGGAGAATGCGACACCTCAGCTAATTTTCAAAAGTTTTTTTTACATTAAAACGGAAAGAATCCTCTAGTGTGAACAGAAATTCAAACATACATATTTTGTTCACTATATCGAAAAGAAGTAAGTTTTATAGACATCCTCTAGCGTGAACAGAAAGCTGAGATTTAAGGAGAATGCGACACCTCAGCTAATTTTCAAAAGTTTTTTTTACATTAAAACGGAAAGAATCCTCTAGTGTGAACAGAAATTCAAACATACATATTTTGTTCACTATATTGAAAAGAAGTAAGTTTTATAGACATCCTCTAGCGTGAACAGAAAGCTGAGATTTAAGGAGAATGTGACACCTCAGCTAATTTTCAAAAGTTTTTTTTACATTAAAACGGAAAGAATCCTCTAGTGTGAACAGAAATTCAAACATACATATTTTGTTCACTATATCGAAAAGAAGTAAGTTTTATAGACATCCTCTAGTGTGAACAGAAAGCTGAGATTTAAGGAGAATGCGACACCTCAGCTAATTTTCAAAAGTTTTTTTTACATTAAAACGGAAAGAATCCTCTAGTGTGAACAGAAATTCAAACATACATATTTTGTTCACTATATCGAAAAGAAGTAAGTTTTATAGACATCCTCTAGCGTGAACAGAAAGCTGAGATTTAAGGAGAATGCGACACCTCAGCTAATTTTCAAAAGTTTTTTTTACATTAAAACGGAAAGAATCCTCTAGTGTGAACAGAAATTCAAACATACATATTTTGTTCACTATATCGAAAAGAAGTAAGTTTTATAGACATCCTCTAGCGTGAACAGAAAGCTGAGATTTAAGGAGAATGTGACACCTCAGCTAATTTTCAAAAGTTTTTTTTACATTAAAACGGAAAGAATCCTCTAGTGAGAACAGAAGAAATTCAAACATACATATTTTGTTCACTACATGGAAAAGAAGTAAGTTTCAAGACATCCTCTAGACTGAACAGAAAGCTGAGATTTAAGGAGAATGCGACACCTCAGCTATTTTTCAAAAGTTTTTTTTACATTAAAACGGAAAGAATCTTTTAGTTTGAACAGAAATTCAAACATACATATTTTGTTCACTATATTCAAAATAAGTAAGTTTTCAAGACATCCTCTAGCGTGAACAGAAAGCTGAGATTTAAGGAGAATGCGACACCTCAGCTAATTTTCAAAAGTTTTTTTTACATTAAAACCGAAAGAATCCTCTAGTGTGAACAGAAATTCAAACATACATATTTTGTTCACTACAAGGAAAAGAAGTAAGTTTTCAAGACATCCTCTAGTGTGAACAGAAAGCTGAGATTTAAGGAGAATGCAACACCTCAGTTAATTTTCAAAAGTTTTTTTTACATTAAAACGGAAAGAATCCTCTAGTGTGATCAGAAATTCAAACATACATATTTTGTTCACTATATCGAAAAAGAAGTAAGTTTTATAGACATCCTCTAGTGTGAACAGAAAGCTGAGATTTAAGGAGAATGAGACACCTCAGCTAATTTTCAAAAGTTTTTTTTACATTAAAACGGAAAGAATCCTCTAGTGTGAACAGAAATTCAAACATACATATTTTGTTCACTATATCGAAAAGAAGTAAGTTTTATAGACATCCTCTAGCGTGAACAGAAAGCTGAGATTTAAGGAGAATGCGACACCTCAGCTAATTTTCAAAAGTTTTTTTTACATTAAAACGGAAAGAATCCTCTAGTGTGAACAGAAATTCAAACATACATATTTTGTTCACTATATCGAAAAGAAGTAAGTTTTATAGACATCCTCTAGCGTGAACAGAAAGCTGAGATTTAAGGAGAATGCGACACCTCAGCTAATTTTCAAAAGTTTTTTTTACATTAAAACGGAAAGAATCCTCTAGTGTGAACAGAAATTCAAACATACATATTTTGTTCACTATATCGAAAAGAAGTAAGTTTTATAGACATCCTCTAGCGTGAACAGAAAGCTGAGATTTAAGGAGAATGCGACACCTCAGCTAATTTTCAAAAGTTTTTTTTACATTAAAACGGAAAGAATCCTCTAGTGTGAACAGAAATTCAAACATACATATTTTGTTCACTATATCGAAAAGAAGTAAGTTTTATAGACATCCTCTAGCGTGAACAGAAAGCTGAGATTTAAGGAGAATGCGACACCTCAGCTAATTTTCAAAAGTTTTTTTTACATTAAAACGGAAAGAATCCTCTAGTGTGAACAGAAATTCAAACATACATATTTTGTTCACTATATCGAAAAGAAGTAAGTTTTATAGACATCCTCTAGCGTGAACAGAAAGCTGAGATTTAAGGAGAATGCGACACCTCAGCTAATTTTCAAAAGTTTTTTTTACATTAAAACGGAAAGAATCCTCTAGTGTGAACAGAAATTCAAACATACATATTTTGTTCACTATATTTTATAGAAAAGAAGTAAGCTGAGATTTAAGGAGAATGCGACACCTCAGCTATTTTTCAAAAGTTTTTTTTACATTAAAACGGAAAGAATCTTTTAGTTTGAACAGAAATTCAAACATACATATTTTGTTCAGCGTGAACAGAAAGCTGAGATTTAAGGAGAATGCGACACCTCAGCTAATTTTCAAAAGTTTTTTTTACATTAAAACGGAAAGAATCCTCTAGTGTGAACAGAAATTCAAACATACATATTTTGTTCACTACAAGGAAAAGAAGTAAGTTTTCAAGACATCCTCTAGTGTGAACAGAAAGCTGAGATTTAAGGAGAATGCAACACCTCAGTTAATTTTCAAAAGTTTTTTTTACATTAAAACGGAAAGAATCCTCTAGTGTGATCAGAAATTCAAACATACATATTTTGTTCACTATATCGAAAAAGAAGTAAGTTTTATAGACATCCTCTAGCGTGAACAGAAAGCTGAGATTTAAGGAGAATGCGACACCTCAGCTAATTTTCAAAAGTTTTTTTTACATTAAAACGGAAAGAATCCTCTAGTGTGAACAGAAATTCAAACATACATATTTTGTTCACTATATCGAAAAGAAGTAAGTTTTATAGACATCCTCTAGCGTGAACAGAAAGCTGAGATTTAAGGAGAATGCGACACCTCAGCTAATTTTCAAAAGTTTTTTTTACATTAAAACGGAAAGAATCCTCTAGTGTGAACAGAAATTCAAACATACATATTTTGTTCACTATATTGAAAATAAGTAAGTTTTCAAGACATCCTCTAGCGTGAACAGAAAGCTGAGATTTAAGGAGAATGTGACACCTCAGCTAATTTTCAAAAGTTTTTTTTACATTAAAACGGAAAGAATCCTCTAGTGTGAACAGAAATTCAAACATACATATTTTGTTCACTATATCGAAAAGAAGTAAGTTTTATAGACATCCTCTAGTGTGAACAGAAAGCTGAGATTTAAGGAGAATGCGACACCTCAGCTAATTTTCAAAAGTTTTTTTTACATTAAAACCGAAAGAATCCTCTAGTGTGATCAGAAATTCAAACATACATATTTTGTTCACTATATCGAAAAGAAGTAAGTTTTCAAGACATCCTCTAGTGTGAACAGAAAGCTCAGATTTAAGGAGAATGCGACACCTCAGCTAATTTTCAAAAGTTTTTTTTACATTAAAACGGAAAGAATCCTCTAGTGTGAACAGAAATTCAAACATACATATTTTGTTCACTATATCGAAAAGAAGTAAGTTTTATAGACATCCTCTAGCGTGAACAGAAAGCTGAGATTTAAGGAGAATGCGACACCTCAGCTAATTTTCAAAAGTTTTTTTTACATTAAAACGGAAAGAATCCTCTAGTGTGAACAGAAATTCAGACATACATATTTTGTTCACTATATTGAAAATAAGTAAGTTTTCAAGACATCCTCTAGCGTGAACAGAAAGCTGAGATTTAAGGAGAATGTGACACCTCAGCTAATTTTCAAAAGTTTTTTTTACATTAAAACGGAAAGAATCCTCTAGTGTGAACAGAAATTCAAACATACATATTTTGTTCACTATATCGAAAAGAAGTAAGTTTTATAGACATCCTCTAGCGTGAACAGAAAGCTGAGATTTAAGGAGAATTCGACACCTCAGCTAATTTTCAAAAGTTTTTTTTACATTAAAACGGAAAGAATCCTCTAGTGTGAACAGAAATTCAAACATACATATTTTGTTCACTATATCGAAAAGAAGTAAGTTTTATAGACATCCTCTAGCGTGAACAGAAAGCTGAGATTTAAGGAGAATTCGACACCTCAGCTAATTTTCAAAAGTTTTTTTTACATTAAAACGGAAAGAATCCTCTAGTGTGAACAGAAATTCAAACATACATATTTTGTTCACTATATCGAAAAGAAGTAAGTTTTATAGACATCCTCTAGCGTGAACAGAAAGCTGAGATTTAAGGAGAATGTGACACCTCAGCTAATTTTCAAAAGTTTTTTTTACATTAAAACGGAAAGAATCCTCTAGTGAGAACAGAAGAAATTCAAACATACATATTTTGTTCACTACATGGAAAAGAAGTAAGTTTCAAGACATCCTCTAGACTGAACAGAAAGCTGAGATTTAAGGAGAATGCGACACCTCAGCTATTTTTCAAAAGTTTTTTTTACATTAAAACGGAAAGAATCTTTTAGTTTGAACAGAAATTCAAACATACATATTTTGTTCACTATATTCAAAATAAGTAAGTTTTCAAGACATCCTCTAGCGTGAACAGAAAGCTGAGATTTAAGGAGAATGCGACACCTCAGCTAATTTTCAAAAGTTTTTTTTACATTAAAACCGAAAGAATCCTCTAGTGTGAACAGAAATTCAAACATACATATTTTGTTCACTACAAGGAAAAGAAGTAAGTTTTCAAGACATCCTCTAGTGTGAACAGAAAGCTGAGATTTAAGGAGAATGCAACACCTCAGTTAATTTTCAAAAGTTTTTTTTACATTAAAACGGAAAGAATCCTCTAGTGTGATCAGAAATTCAAAC
>NW_026899502.1:0-85338 GCF_033153095.1 Gastrolobium bilobum | reverse complement strand
AAATAAAGGCCAGGTAATAGCATAACCCTGACATTCCAAGGGCAGACGGTATTTCTCCACCAATCAGCTGCATCATTCTGCAACATATAAGAAGCATACAACAATTTCTCTGCTGATCATCACACTCCATGACAGTAAAAATGCGATCCAATCCTTCTAACCACTGAATTGCAGCAATAGGATCATGCTCCTCTATAATTTGGTGGTGCATGTTTTCGGAAGGCATTTAGCATTCTTTCTCTTTGCTCTCTATTAGTGGCTGGCTGTGCCACTAGATTCTTCATTCACATCATGATTTCCTTCACCCTCCACAACAATGGGATTTTGAGGAGGAGGAACAGGCTGTTGTGGTTGTGGCTCAGGCTGTGGCTGTGGACCTTGCCCACCCGCCCTCACCTCAACCAAGAGTAATCTCATCATTTCAATATTCGCCATTCTGCTTGCTGCCATCATTTCTTGATTGGCCAACCTATTAGCCTCTAACAGATCTTGATTTGCTTTCATCATCACTTCAAGCTCTCGCTGCCTAGCTGCAGCCATATTTTGTTGCATCTCAGTTAAGGCCATTATCATTGGATCTGGCTGTGAAGTATTTCCCCGCGGGTTAAGTCGGGGTCTTGCCAAATCTGCCAATATTGGATCGGTCGGGTCAATAGGAGGATCTGGGGATTTTCCAATCCCGACTCAGAAGCATTTCCTGATAAACAGTTTATACAACATATCAATTCAGAAATGCCAGATATCAATATAATCAAATACCCATACATGGGCGCATGCATAACATGGCTCCGTGCCAAACATATAAAACATAAACCTATCTGAATACTACATCATCATATAACGGCCATATATCAAACTGATAGACATGTACAAAACATATACAGGCCATATACAAAATAAAGGATCAATGATCCATCAAATGCGAAAATACTAAAATACATCAAACACTCCAAAAAGGTAGTAGCCTACAGCCACTCAAAATCCGGTCTGTCAACTGCCTCAGCCACGTGTCGTGTCCCTGCCTAGTGAGGACTCACCGGAAATCTGGGCCCCTGAAAATGTGTCCCCAAAGAAGAGCATATATCCATATCATATCAGAGATGTGCGCCGTCATTCCCAAGGGAGGACCCCAAGCGGAAATCAACGCACGTGTTCCCGAGGGAGGACCCCAAAGCGGAACCAGACATATCAGAGGAGTACACCATCAGTCCCGAGGGAGGACCCCAAAGCGGACGTCCGGGTACTATACAATCAATGGCCAGAGATTGTTACAGAAATCATATTACAGAAGTCATATCAGAGCAAAACATATCATGTTATCAAATAACTCTATATGAATGCATCTATACAAAGCATCTAAATCACAGTCATACAGTCCAACCATAGTTCACTAACCATGGTGGAGCACTCAAGTAGGAAAAGACTCCTTAAACATAGAGCTTACCACTTGAAGCTTTACCAATACGCTTACTTGTGGAACAAGTTACTTTTATCGCTTCAAGAGATTTCCGATCCTTCTCAATCCCTAGGCACACCTAGAGAATAATTTACAATGCATCAATAAAATGATGCAATACCATGATTATTTCATAAGCATACATTTTATCGCTTATTTTCCTTTCTTTATATTTTTGCCAATTCTATGCCAATACACAAGTCTAGACCTCTATACACCCGTTGGCGTTCTTTAATTTAATCAAGCATTTACTTAAGAATCTTTCACATAAATCATGTTATTTTTCTTTAAAAGTCGCGGGCGTACCCTTAGGGACTCAAGGTATTTTTCAACCATTTGTCAAAGCATTTCACTTCTTAGCTCATCCATTGGTATATTAAAATGCAACCCATTTTATTAGAATAAAATGTAACCAATATATATATATACCCCTAAACATCCTATAGTTCGCAACATAGAGCAAGTATTTGTAGGATTTTTTTCTAACTTTGGCATTTCCACCAATTAATCCATTTACACTACATTCCAACATATTTTACCTTTTCAAACATACAATAAAAATTTGCATGATAAACCCTATATAAGCCATGAAGGCCGAAACCTAGGGGAAGAGTGCACTAGGGCTTTTCAATTTTTTTATCACAAATTAATGCTTACTAAACACTATCATTCCTATACAACAACAATCCATCATAATTTTCACCTTCTAACATCAAATATTTCCCACTCAAAACATGCTCCAAATTTTCAAAACATAGATCACAAAATAATACCATAGAAATAAAGGTTTCTTACCTCTAATCACTTGTACAAAGCCTAGAGAATAACCTCCAAGCAAAGCTCCATCAAAAACCCACTTTTTCTCCTCCTATGAATAGTAATCCGAAAATAAGAGGAGGAATAACTCTTCACACACTCAACTATAGCTCAAATGGATAGGTGCAATGGATTCCTTGAGTGGTTCCTAATCAATTTCAAGTGGTGGGTCATAAGATTTGGTTGAGAATTCAAGAAGAAATCAACAAAACAAGCAAAACCCTAACCCCCCCCTTTTCCATGGCTGAAGCTCGGCCCTTCAAGAGAGAGAAGAAGAAATTTTTGCAATGAATAGTGATTCATTTAAGTGGCCAAGCTATTTAGGCACATGTGGCCCTTTTGTCGGATGTTTTTCTATCGCGTATTTCACTTAAATTTACCGGAAACTTAACTTAAAGCTACGGATATATTTTTATTTTTCTAAAGTTATTTAAATTAATTTTTATTTCCTAAGGAACAATATTCATAATTCACAGTATGGTTTTTGCACCGTTTTTAACGAAATGCACTGTGAACCACTAACTGTACTTTATTTAATTCTGAAACTTAACACTTATAAACTTATCATTTTCTTGGGCCTATATTGACTCGCTTGGCATATATTGGACTTTCTTATTCTTATTTCATCAATTATTTATTTCTGGACTCTACCGGTTGCTTAAACAGCAGTACAAAATACCCGGTAGAAACACTATTCACGAGATTTTCACGGAAAGTGCCAGACTATACAATTTTTCGTTCTGAACTCATATTTGTCATCAGAATTTTCAAATTATGTTCCTAAAATTATTTTGCTCATTTTAAGCTCTACCGGTTAATTCACAAAACTGTAAATTCTCCGGCAGAACGCACTGTTCATAACATAGTCATGATTACAGTCAAAATACTCGAAATCGCTCACTGAATCTAATTATGGCATTTAAATCCTTAAATTAAATCTCTAACTAAGATTTACCAGTTAGGGTCATTATAACCACCACCATTACCACCATCGTTGCCACAACCACTGCCATCACCACCACCCCACCACCATCATTGCCGTCGCTGCCACCACTATCGCCACCATTACCATCACCACGTCATCGCCACTGCCACACCGTCACCAACACCACCACCACCATCTCGTCGCAGCCATTGCCGTCACCACCACCACCACCATGTCATCACCAACACCACCACGCCACCAACCACCGCCGTCGCCACCACCACCACCGCCACCACCACCACTATCGCTACCATTACCAGCACCACTGCCGCCGCCACCACTACCATCACCGCAGCCGCTGCCATCACCACCACCACCATGCCCATCACCACTACCATCACTATATCATCGTCACTACCACCACGCCACTGTCACCAACCACCACCACCACCATCACCGCAGCCACTGCCGTCACCACCGCCACCGCCACCACTACCACCACCACCATTACCACCATCATTGCCACAACCACTGTCGTCACCACCACCCCCACCACCATGCTTTCACCATTACCATCACCACGTCATTGCCACTGCCACGCCGTCACCAACCACCACCACCACCACCGTCACAGTCACAGTCACTGTTGTCACCACCACCACCATGTCATCACCAACACCACCATGCCATCACTACCACACCACCAACCGCCGCCGCCGCCACTACCACCACCACCATCGCCACAGCCACTGCCGTCAGTACCACCACTACCGCCGCCACCGCCATCATATGAAAAGAAAAGTGATGATCCAAAAAAAATTATGCTTGATAGGAATTATTTTTTATTATATTATTTGTTGTGTTATCAAACGCAATTCTCATTGTAAGAATAAAAATATAACATGTTATCAAACACATTTTTTTTCTCAGAAACTGTTCCAAGGCACAGAAATAGAAAAAATTGTTTCTTTTCAGAAATAGTGCCAGGGAACAGAATGGTTGTCATGTACACCCTAAACAGAATAAAAACTCCAAATGCATTGAATGTGTTTCTTAGGTCATGAAGGAGACAAAACTTTGGAAAAGCGGACAAATTCTCACCTTCACTCACATTAATTATTTTTTATTTCTTTAATATACAATTGCATTTTGTCATTTCTTACAAACTACTTATTTGGGAAAAGTTTCCAAGTAAAGCCAAAATATAACCAAGTGTTTTGGATTCGTGTTAATGGCTTCACCTAAAAATTCATTAAAAATATAGGGTTAAGCATTACAGATATGCTCACTACAATCCTAATCCTTATTTGTTATTATTATACGCACACACTCATTTTGGCTTCTGCAGCTGTCTCCTCTGTAATCCACATATACAACAGCAACTTTAATCCAATAGCAACTTATCCACCTTCATGTAAAAACTCACTATAAATATTAATATAGGGTTAAGCATCATATATATGCTCTCTCCAATCATAATCCTTATTCGTTGTTATTATGCGCACACACTCTTTTTGGCTTCTGCCGGTGTCTCCTCCTTACTCCACATATCCAATAACAACTTTAAGAGGTAAACAATATAACTTCAGCATTTGCACTACCAACAAGACTCATGAAGAAATCAACGAGCCTATTGCTCATATGAATTTCTTGAACCTTAGGAAGGAAATGCTAGCATTTTCCATTGAACCTTAGGAAGGGAGTGCTACCATTTTGCCATTGAAAAATACTGATTGTTAAGTGTGCAATGTGACTACTACATATCATTTCTATGAATTTCTATGGTTTAACAACATTCCATGCTGCCAATACAAGTTTATTAAGTACAACAAATACCATTTGTTCTGTCATCAGATATAACTATTTGTTATGGCCAATCCATTTTCAAAACCAACCAAATGTTTTTATTCATTCTATTCTCCAAATCTTACACTTTCAACAAAAAGGTACAAATTTTTAATTAAAGTCGCAAACAATCAGGAAATAAACAGTATCATTCATACTTCTAATTATTGAAATAAGAAGAAGCAAGAGAAGATTGAAAATTGTGCACCATAATTGAATAATATTAATTCAATATTACTCAAATTTAATTAATTGCTTGAGAATAACACATCAGAATTTTACATGAATACCAGCAAAGTCTAATCAAACATTAAAAATCAAATTCCTATACAGCATATTACTCTTCTTGGACACACTCCATCCCTCAATCTGAATTGTTAGAAAAAGCTCCCAAAAAATGGAAAATAACGTTTTTTTTTTTTTTTTTTTTTGCATTTGCTTTTCATATCAGGTATCCTAAATTTTAGCAGATGACACAGCCATTAGTGTCCTCCTCTTCCACACTTGTAACATAGTGATGCTGATTAGACTGTAGTGGGGTCATGTGATAATAAAGTGGATAGGCTTCATAAAGCTTAACAGGTTCTGGAACTTTTATTGAATCCTTCTTATCATCTTCCTTCTTTTTTTCTTCTTTAGCAGGTCCAACAGAAACTATTTCAGTATGACACCATTTCCTTAGCTTCCCCACAATATGAACTGGGTCAATGTCTCCCACTAATGTTAATTTCTTGTCTTTCATGTCAACAGACACTGATTCAACCCCTGCAAGATAATAACAAACACAATTTCAATTAAAAATCAATATAAGGATACTGTAAAACTAATCCACTATAACAAAGCATAGTAAAATGTTTTGCTTTTATTGCAACTTTCTAGCCAAGAAAGAACTACAGGTTTATTTTTTTTATTTTTATTTTTGTCTCTGTTTGAATTTTGTTGATTGCTTCTAGCATAAAAAAACCAAGTGGTTTAGCAAAGAAAAGAGATTAAGAAGTTGAAATTCAATACCTGAAATGCCAGAGACTGTTTTCATAGCTTTTTGCTTGATTCTGTCATCATACAAGTCTGCCTTCAACACTACTTTCTGTCACAGAACAAACCAAAGAGCTTTCAGGACTCAACAATTACTTCTAAGTCTACAATATGAAAGGAAATCATAACAGACAATGAACACAAAATTATTGATTTCATACTTTGAAAGTCAAAAAGATGTACACCAATTCAGACCAAAAAATTTAAAGCAAAAAAAAATATATATATCAGTCATGAATGGAGACAGAACAAAACTCGTTCAAAAAAAATAAAAATAAATGGGTGATTTAATGATTAGGTGATGAAGGGAAGGAGATAAATCAGATAATAGAGATTGGTTTAACTTGAGGGTAAAATTCTAACCTTCATTGTTGTTGTGAAACTTGTGAGAGCTAAGCAATAATTGTTGGTGACAATTGCAAAGGAAGGCCTAGAAGAGCTTGGGGACAACTTTGAAGAGATAAAACAGTTGAAGAGGAAGTGTATGAGATATCTAAGTTTTGTAGTTGAAATGAAGTGGTGGAGTGAAGGTGAGGTTGAGCAAGATTTTATAGTAGGAAGTGGTGAGAAACATTGAACACAGTCAACACAAGTCAAGGTCAAAAGTGTAGTGTTCTTCCTTCGTGGATGGATCCATAGAAAATAATGGTGTCGTTGAGAACTTTCCGAGAGGTTTGGTTTCGCTGGCATTTGTGTCAACATCAAGGTATTTGTCCACACTCTGAATGCTTCATTCATGAATCACGCGCTTGGCACTGGGTCCCATCCCAAAGGTAGTTCCATGGTATATTTGGCGGCCATAATTCACCACAGAAAATAGACATCAAATTATATTTACCTATATATTTTTGGTTTTATTCCCCCACCCCCACTACTCTCTTCTACCGTGATCATGTAATCTAAATATTTATTAAATATAGGAAAAAACTTTAAAAAATAAACCCAAGTGATTTAATCCCTATGTTTTATTCATCACTTATTTCCTTTACGTAGTGTTTGGTTGAAGAGTTTGGTTGAAGAGTTTTCAAAAAATTTCCAGTGAAGTGCAACTATTTGTTATTTGTCCACGTTTGGTTAAAGGATTCATGAGATTTATCCATCAAACACAGTTGCCTAGCAATTGAGAAATGCATGTAAAAAAGTTAATAATGCACTGTTAATGAAGCCCTCTCCTAACATGGTATTTGTGTGAAAACTGGATAAATGGAAAAAAAGGATGAAAACAGTGACAAGTTTACCCCTAGCTCTTCTTAACCACATGTGAGCAAAGTCTCTACTCCTCTTCGTAATTTCTATTCTTTTTCTCATCAAAATTTTATTTTCAACCAAACATACTTCAAAATATTTAACCTAATTTTTTCAATAATATTTTGCGGTACCAAACAATTTTTTTTCAACTTTCCTACCAAACTTACTTTCCAACATTTTTTCTTATAATTATATTTTCCTAGTAAAAAAAAATATTTACGGAACCAAACACTACCTTATAATTTTTTCATTCCACCTTTATCACTATTATAAATTGGAATAGTCTGTCCATTTCGTCTATTAATAAATTACAGATAAGTAATTAAAGAATGAAAATTTTACTTTCACCTCTTCAAGCGTATATGACTTAATTCTTTGTAATTTTAAACTTGTCACTTAAATTTATTGTGAGCACAAGTGCATCAATTAACCCATAAATGTTAAAAATATTTTTGAGTAAATACCTTTTTTTGGTCCTCGGCAAATTTCACAATGCCCGCTTTAGTCTCTAACAAATAAAAAGGCTATTCGTGGTCCATAAGAAATTCAAAATGGATCCATTTAGTTAAAATTGTTGTCCCTCACAAATTCAAAAAAGAGACATATTAGTCCTTTAAAAGGACTAAAATGGGTCCACTTTGAATTTCTTAGGAACAACGAATAGTCTTTTTATTTGCTAGGGACTAAAACGGACATCGTAAAATTTGCTGGAACCGAAAATACTATTTACTCAATATTTTTACTCAACAGAATCCTACGAATGCTGCATATTGTTTTAGAAGAGAAAATATGTACATCTTTAATGAGTAGGTAACATTTTTCATTAGATTTAGAAAAAGAAAGAAAGAGAATCATTCAACGATTCTGCTTTTCAATTATATGATCGAGTCACTTTCTTTGAAGGAATTAATGGGGTGAGGATGAGGATCCAGAAAACGACAAGACACCCTTTGGCATTTGGAAAAGAAACAAATTATAGAAAATATTTTTTTTTTTGGTGGATAATTATAGAAAATATTTTCCTGTTACTGTTTGTACCTATTTTCAAAAATAAGGGAAATATTAGAATTGTCCTAGCATTAAACTTATCAACCATACTATATATTCGTGGGAGGGAGTTTTACAACATAAGAGACCAAAGAAATTTTTTTATAAAAAAACTGAGTTGTATTTCCACGCACTAACATAATTGTTTTCTGTACATTCATATATAGCAGAAGGGAGGAAGAAAAAGCTATGTAACTAACTATGAACTGGCAAAACTAAAAGAGTATAAAAATACCAAATACAAGAAAAGAAATTTAGATGAAATACAAGAAAAGAAATTTAGATGAAATACATGAATAAAAAAAAATACACTTATACTCTCCTTAAAGATGCAGAGTGAATGCTAAGAACTCCCATCTTATATAAAAAGATGAGCAAAAAACTATTTTGGATTAAGAGCTTTTGTGAATAAATCAGCCAACTACTTGGAAGAAGGGATTGGAAAAGTCTGAATGTGACATTTGTTAATGTGCTCACACACCAAGTGACAATCAATTTCTATATGTTTAGTACGCTCATGAAACACTGGATTGAATTGCAGCCTAGTTATCACAGAATAAATGTGCTGGATTGGAACAAGGGATATGTAGATCATGGAATAGAGAGAGTAGCCATAAAATCTCACAAGTAGCATTAGCCATTGACGTATACTCAACTTCAGCATATGATCTAAAAATAGTATTTTGTTTCTTTGATTTCCATTAGACAACAGAATCACCAATATAAACACAAAAACCCAAAATTGATCGACGAGTATCCGGGCAAGATGCCTAATCATAATCAGAAAAAATATTTAGTTGCATAAAGGAAACAAGCAAAAAGAATTCCCTGACCAACAGTAGCCTTCAAGTAAGCAAGAACTTTATGAGCAATCTAGGTGATGATACAAATTGACTAGGGTAATTTAAAGCAAAAGGTAAATCAGCCTTGGTGATTGTTAAATAAAGGAGATGTCGAATCAACCTACGATAAGAAGTAGGATCTTGTAAAGGCTCACCTTCATGTAGTGAAAGACGAGGGTTGATATCCATAGGAGAAGAGCTCAGGTTATAACCAAGAAGACCAGAATCGATTAAGATCTATGGAACATATTTAAATTGACATAGAGAGATTTCTTCGGAAGAACGAGAATCCTCAAGGCCCAAGAAATATTTCAGATCACCAAGGTTTTTCATTTTAAATTTGTTGTCCAAATCTCAATAAATTGGTGCACTGTAGTAGTATCACTAGAAGCAACTAAAATGTCATCTAACATATACTAGTGTGTTATGGACCCGTATAAGGGGCCCATTAAGTGATAGACCCAATAAGGGGCAATCTAAGATCTGAATCAGTGATAATCGCGAATAGATATCCATCAAGGATACTAATCCTAATACGATAGCATAGCAAGCAGGCTTGAGCCCCCTATCAGAGGCACCAAAGGCCCATCCACACTACCCACAGATAACCTCTATAAATACAAGGTAAACCCTAAAGGTACGTTACGCTCTCTCTTACTGTTATGTTGTCACTGTGCGCACACACACACCGCATTGGCTAATGCTGTTATAGTATTCTGTGCACAGTGATATGCTTGACTCAAGAGTATCTTCTTCATAGATACCTTGGAGAAGGCTGGACATACATACCAGCCTATTGGGCTGGACATCTCTGTCCCAAGGACAGAAAATTGGCGCTGTCTGTGGGGAATTCTTCTCTGAATTTGAAGTTCCCACCAATTTGACGAAGGATGGCAATCCAAACAAGGAGCAGTAGCCAACAGCCACCCCAAAACCAGAACCAATCGCTGGATCCAGTTCTGAAAGATGTAAATCAACCTCAACACCAGCCAGGAAACGGTGTGGATTATGATCATGTCAATGTCAGTGAAGATGTCTCAGACACCGCTTCCACACCAGCGCGTCATGATAGGGGTGTAGCTCCAATTATGGCTCCGGTAAGGAATAATCCTCCCCAGCATTCTGGGAATTTTGCTGCGCACGTTGCCCAATCAGCGGATCCTGACTCTCGGCTGGCTCAGAATGCGTTTGCTGCAATTATGCAGCGAGGACAGAGATGGAAAATCGTAATAACCTCCAGCGGCAACAAGACTTCCAAACGATACAAGGAAAATAACAGGGGAATGCGAGACCTGGAACAGCGCCTAATGGGGGCAACTCGACCAGGGGCGAGAGGAAACGAAGGCCAAGATGGCAATGGCCGGGAAGGAAATCGCAACTTGGTTCATCAGAACTGGGTTACTGAGGTGGAAAAGCGTGAAAGGCCCAATCCGGTGAACACGGTGAATCCGAACCTGGAGAACCAGACAGTGGATGGTCAAAACGCTGCTGTGTAGGCCTTGACTCAAAACGCTTTAGCAGAAGCTAATGGGCAGAGAGACCGGGATGGAATTCACCCCAACTAGAATGCACAGATCATCAGAGGGCGCGTGGAGCCCGGTGCGTACAGAAGGAAGTATAGCAGGGGGCAGTATAATAACAGCCCTTTCACTGGTGAAATATTAAACGCTCATTTCCCAGAGGATTTCGATTCGGCATGCTTGCCGAAGTACGATGGAAGTCAGGATCCACAGGTCCACATAGATGCTTTCGATACGGACATGTATATCCGAGGAATTGATGAACCCCTCATATCCCGGATATTTGCCATAACCCTAACTGGGGCAGCGCAAGTATGGTTTTCAACCCTTCCTGCTAATTCCATCGGATCTTTTGAGGAATTCGGACAAAAATTTCTCTTAAACTTTGCAACCAGCAAAAAACATCCAAAGTTCGAGTTCGCACTTGGACAGATACGTCAACAACCCGGAGAAACTTTCAAGAGGTACCTCAATCGGTTCAAGGACGCTGCATTGCGGGTGCCGGGTTTACAAGAGAATGTCCACGTACATCTCATTGTGGCTGGTTTGGATGGAGCATCCAGGCTAGCCAAGTCGATTTATAAAGACCCAGTGAGGACGTTGGAAGAATTCAGAACTCGATCGAAGAAGTACCTCGAACTCGAGCAAATGGAGATTGCAAATGCGCAATCTGAAGAGGGAAAAAGAATAAGCCCGAGAAGAAGAAGCCCGGCCCTGAAAGAAAAAGAACGAGTTTATAATAAGAAAAAAGACTCTAGGGCCAGAATCCCAGACGGCCAAGATTGAGTTGGAAGATATGAGAAGTACACACCGTTGAATGCACCACGCTCTTAAATCTGGAGGGAAGTGGCAATGACGAAGATGAAGAAAGTAGAAAGACCTCGGCCCATATTTGACAGAGGAGGTTTGGACAAGTCCAAGTACTGTGCTTTTCATGATGGACCGGGTCACACTACTGATCAATGCTGGGATCTCCGAGATGCTGTGGAGAAATTTGTTAGAGATGGAAGATTACGCCAGTATATGATCAAAACCCAGGGTTCCAAAAATAACAAAAGGAAGTCGGGAAACATAAAGAGAAGTAAAAGCTTGGTTCCTGAAATGAAAAGCAAGGATGAAAGAAACCAGAATGATGATTCCAACCATGGTGAGTTCTCGGAAGTGGAATTTTACTGCAATGTAATTAGTGGAGCCCTTGGAGGAGGAGGAGACACTGTAAGTGCCAGACGAAAATATTTGAAAGAGGTCCTCTCTATTCAAGACCGTCCTAAATTCAAGGAAAACCTAAGCAAACCAAACCTTCATCTGTTGTATTTCACGAAGGAGGACATGCATGGTGTGTTGCCGGGACACGTAGACGGATTAATCATCGCTGGAACCTTAGTAAATTGCCGGGTTAAGAAGATTTTCGTCGATGCAGGAAGTAGTGCTGACATCATACTGTGGGATGCTTTCAAAAAGATGAACCTGGATGAGGAGGATCTCAAACCTTGCAAAATGACCTTGATAGCTTTTAATGGAGAGCATACACCTCCTAAAGGCTATATAGACCTCAGGTTGACCTTGGGAACAAAGGAAGCGTTCAAATCAGAACGGGTCAGATTCATAGTGGATGATTTCTCATCAGAATATAATATAATTATGGGAAGACCAACCATTCACCAGTGGAACATGCCGGTTTCTACAAAGCACCATAAGATAAATATGGTAAGTAGTAAGAATGAAATAATTACTGTTAGTGGAGGTCAAAAGGAGTCTAGGGGATGTTATTTCGACACCGTCAAAGAAAATGAAAACGGACATTCGAGTCCACCCCGGATTCATCCAGGGGATAAACTCGGCAAGAGCACAATTTCTCACCATTCAAAGAAGCCTGTTAATGTGGTTGAACTCGACATGAGAGAAGAAACCATACCGAGGCCCGAACCCGACGGGGAGTTAGAAAACCTCGAATTGGGAAAAGAACCTGGTCAATTTATCCGAATTGGTAAGACCATAGATCCTCAAATTAAAAAAGAGTTAGCCGATTTCCTCAAGAGCAACACAGATGTATTTGCTTGGAGGTCATCTGAGATCCCAGGTATCGATCCTGCCTTCTGTTGCCACAAGCTGTCAGTTTATCCCGGATCCATACCGGTCTCTCAAAAGAAAAGGAAATTGGGACCAGAGAGGAAACAAGTCATAGAAGAACACATGAAGGAGTTGCTGGATGCCGGGTTCATTCGAGAAATACAGTACACAACATGGCTTGCGAACGAGGTGATGGTGAAAAAACCCAAATGGAAAGTGGAGAGTCGGTACTGATTATACAGACTTGAACAAGGTCTGCCCAAAGGATTCTTATCCTATGCCTAACATAGACCAGCTGGTAGATAACTCGGCTGGATTTTGTTTGTTGTCATTTATGGATGCCTACTCGAGTTACAACCAGATTCCAATGTACCTAGGGGACCAAGAAAAATCCGCATTTATTGCTGAAAAGGCTAACTACTACTACAATGTGATGCCATTTGGGCTTAAAAACTCAGGGGCAACTTATCAAAGAATGATGAATAAAGTATTTGAAGATCAACTGGGCAAAAATATAGAAGTATACATTGACGATATGATAGTAAAGTCGTTTGATATGACAAATCATGTCCAAGATCTTGAACAGACATTTCAGAACCTCAAGAAGTATCGCATCCGTGTAAACCCGGTAAAATGTGCATTTGGAGTCCCAGCTAGGAAGTTTTTGGGTTTCATGTTAACCCATAGAGGAATTGAAGCAAACCTTGACAAGTGCAAGGCAGTACTTGATAGGAAGGTACCACAGAATAAAAAGGAGGTTCAACAGTTCAGCAGTTAACCGGTCGATTAGCTGCATTAACCCAGTTCTTACCAAAGTCTGCTGAGAATGCCCTCCCATTCTTTAAATTATTAAAGAAGGAAGCAATAGAAGGATGGAACCCGGAATGTCAAGCCGCGTTCGAAAAAGTCAAGAATTGTTTAGCAACCCCACCAGTGCTCTCAAAGCCAGAGCCAGGAGACATTCTAATTCTGTATCTGGCTGTGGGGGAGGAGGCAATAAGTGTTGTCCTGATTAAGGAAACCGATAAAGGCCAACAGCAGATTTATTTCATCAACAGAGCCTTACAAGGTGCAGAGGTCAGAAATCAAAAGCTAGAAAAAGCGGCTTTTGCTTTGCTAATCACGGGTAGAAGATTGCGGCCATAGTTTCAGGGACATCAAATAATAGTCAGGACCAATCAGCCTATACAGCAGGTGTTGCACAAGTCGGACCTGGCAGGAAGAATGACTAACTGGGCAATTAAGCTCAGTGAGTATGACATAACATATGAAAGTCGGAACTGGCTGACTTTATAATGGAGCTAACACCATTGAACCCAAAACGTGAAGAATCCGAGGATGCATGGAAGGTCTATGTAGATGGATCCTCCCACAATAAAGGAAGTGGAGCTGGAGTCATACTCGAAAGCCCAGAAGAAGTGACAATTGAACACTCCTTAAACTTGGGCTTCCCAACTTCGAACAATCAAGCAGAGTATGAAGCTTTAATAGCCGGATTGATGCAAGCTAAAGAACACGGAGCTAGAAGGGTAAAAATCTTCAGTGACTCACAATTAGTGACTTCGCAGATAGAAGGAAAGTATCAGGTCAAGGGTCCTCTATTAATGAAATACCTGAACAAAGTACAAGAGATGATGGCCGATTTCGATGAGGTGCAAGTCACTCATATTCCTCGGGGGGAAAATAGTCGGGCTGATATCTTGTCTAAATTGGCAAGTACCAAAAATCCAGGTAACCACAGAACTGTGGTACAACAAAGCATAACAATGCCGAGTTGCGCGATGGTTATAACCTCGACAAATGACTGGAGGTAACCCATAGTGGCATACCTTGAAAAAGGAGTATTTCCAGAAGATCGACTGGAATCCAGAAAGCTAGTCCGAGATGCGACACAATACACAATTGTGAACAATCAGCTGTTTAGGAAGGGTTTGCATATCCCTATGCTGAAATGTTTGAACTCGGAAGGAGCAGAATATGTTCTGGCTGAGATACATGAAGGAATCAATGGCCATCATATAGGAGGTAAAGCTCTAGCTAGAAAGGCCCTCCAAGCTGGTTATTACTGACCGACTATGGAGGCAGACTCTAAAGAACATGTCAAGAGATGTGACAGCTGCTAGAAGCATGCCAAGCTAATTCTTTCACCACCTGAAGAACTGAAATATATCTCGGTGCCATGGCTCTTTTTCAAATGGGGAATGGACTTGCTGGTGTTAGTATTTGGGTGTCCTAGAGACAATCTTATGATTAAATAAGGACATAGATGTAGACCTTTTTAATATTGTCGCAAATAAATAAAAGCACTCTTTATCTTGTTTCATAATTCTGTCTCGATATTAATGTTAATATATTATGAATAACTTGATAAACCCCGTGGAATAAAATAGGTATCTCTTGAATATCTGTGATGAGATCACGATCATGAGGATTCAAGAATACCGGATGCTTATTCCTAATATTATGTTCCTAGTCTAGAGATACTGAGAATGGGGTCAGTAATCTCGGGTAAGACTAGCATGACTTATCTACTTGTATATGGATACAAGGTATAGACCTCATGTGCTACAGATATGGAGATGTCTTAGCTAAAGTCGTGGGTGGACCTATAAGAGTATAGCTCGCACTGAACGGACCCACAAAGAGACTCTATGATGAAATCTCACAGATAGTATCATTAGAGTAGTCTCTTTATATTTGGGTATGTCTTTCCTTAGACCAGAAGTTATCACTTAGACTGTGTTCTAGAAGGCATGCTTTGACTGTATACCTCGTCTTCCTGAAACCTGGAGATTCATAGGTATGCTCTTGGGCTTGTCCTGATAGGGCACAGGGCTAGGGTGATAAGCTGAAGGAATTCGTCAAATCTCTGTGAGAGATTAGGTTATCCTTAAACTGGAGAAATCGGGATGACATTTACAGTGACTCGGGAATCTATGCATAGTAAAAGAGATCATAAGATGATCTGCCTTTAGAGTCAGTAAATTGAAGACTCCCTATTTCATAAAAAGCTAACCCTAAACCGCAAGGGATGATACGTTTCTTTACCCTAGGTTTTATGGGAAGGTAACCGAGACGAAGGGACAAACATACGGAAACCAAATATGTTTAATAGGATGATCAAATCATTAATCTAACTAGTTCTGGGGCAATAAAGCATTGCTAGTACTCTGTGTTGTCATTAGATGGGTTGTGGGCTTATTGAGCCCAAGCCCATTTATGTCAGTGGCTATGTTGGACCTAATGGGTCACACGCAAACACCTAATTGTCTAGATGCTCTAGCATTAAAAGTATTGGGCCTTATAATAATTATTAGCCCAAGAAGTAGTTTGGAACTCCACCTAAAGGGGTGGAGGGCGCATGGTTAATGTAATGAGCTTGGATAGTCCAAGTCATTACTAATTAATTTAATTAGTTAAATTAATTAATTATCAAACATTTAAATTTTGAATTTTGGAATTTAAAATTTGAATTTTGAAATTTAAATTTTGAATTTGAATTTTGAAATCTGAATTTTGAATTTGAAATTTGAATTTTGAATTTTGAAATTTGAATTTTGAATTCGAAATTTTGAATTTTGAATTTTGAATTTTGAATTTGAATGTTTGAAAGTTTAAATTTGAATATTTTAATATTTGAATTTAATAATTAAATTAGAATTGGCTATGAAAATTGTTTCATTACGAAAAAGGATAAGATAAGATCTTGTTTGAAAAAGACAAGATAAGATCTTGTTGGAACATAACAAGATTAGATATTGTTGGAACATATCAAGAGAAAATCTCTTGGACATAATCCAAGGAGATATGGGGCGCTAATATGCCTGATGATTAGTCATCAGTATCAGCTTCAGAAGATACAATCTGTTGAGAGAATATTTGAGTGATTTGATGACTCAAATGTATCTGGTCATTATTTAGGCTATATGGGGCGCACCATATAACTGATTATATGATGATTTATGATCAGATATTTGATTAGGTTTTGAACCTAATATATCATAAAGATAGGATAAGATGTTGTTGGCAAGATTTGATGAGATTTGATTTGCAACAAATCCTATTCTCTCTCTCTTTGATGGAGCGCCCTTTTGGAAGGGATTTTTATTGATTAAAAATCTGATTTGTTTTTAACAAATAGGCTCCTCTTGTGCGCCTCTTTATATATGTTCCTTCTAGGTTTTTAGAAAACCAACCAAGCCATTCTCTCCTAATTTCCTGCGCCACTTTTGTGAGGTTTTCTCTAAGAAAACTTCACTCTTCCAAACACTTTTACATAGCCTCCTCTCATCACACATTGAGCGAATAGCAAGCCTCTTTGTGGTGATCAATTGGCGGCTTTACTGGAAGGAGTTCCTGTATCTAGACGCAGGTGGTGTGGATCAACGTTAGAGGGTCTGGACCCTTCAGACCTACCTTTGATCGTCTTGAGTTTTTCACAAACAAGGTATAACATACGTCTTAAAGTATGTATCTTGATATGCATGTGTATTCCGCTTGCAGAAAAATTTTGTTTTTCCCCTCTCACATGCTACGGCCTTCAAGGCCCTCTTTTTACTTTCAGCTGGGATCCTTCAAAGCTGTAGAAGGGCAATTAAAGTGGTTGATTGTAGCTGTGGATTACTTCACAAAGTGGATAGAAGCAGAACCAGTCACCACAATCACCTCGGCTAGAGTACAAATGTTCTTTGAACGGAACATTGTCTCTAGATTTGGGATACCGACCAAGGTGGTAACTGACAATGGCACACAGTTTGCTGATAAAAGATTCCAACAGTTGATGAAAGACCTATAAGTTAAACATCGCTTTGCATCTGTGGAAAACCCGCATTTGAATGGACAAGCTGAAGCAGCAAACAAAGTAATTGTGAATGGTCTCAAAAAACGAATGTTCGATGCTGAAGAAAGCTGGGTTCAGCAGCTATACTTTATCCTTTGGGGATACAGAACGAGTACCCAAACTGCAACGGGAGAAACCCCTTTTCGACTGACATATGGTTGCGAAGCTATGATCCCGGTGGAAATTGGAGAACCCTCTTGGAAGAGGTTGAATAGTGTCAAGCAAGGCCTACAACAAAACAACAAATTGCTAACAGTTGAGTTAGATCTTGTTGACGAAACCAGAGTTACAGCTCACTGCCGGGATATGATGGCTAAACAACAAACAACAGTCAAATTTAATAAAAAAGTGAGACCAAGAATCTTTGAGAAAAATGACTTGGTACTCAAGAGGGCAGACATTGGCAATAAAAATGCCAGAGATGGAAAGCTAGCTGCAAACTAGGAAGGCCCATATCGGGTTAAAGAGAAGCTCGGAAAAGGAGCTTATGTACTAGAAGCAGTAGAAGGCAAAGGAATTAAGAGAACTTGGAATGCGGATAAGCTCAAGATATATTACAGCTAAATCCGGGATCCGGCCTCGTAGTTTTAAAATAGATCAATTCAGTTGTATTTTCCTCTATTAGGGATTTAACTAAAGCCGAATATGCCGGCAAACTCATGTAGCAAACAATTTGATATCAATAAATGAGGAATTTTTCTTTTTTAAAGATTTGTCCTTGTCTATTTTTTATGCATCAATACAAAAGGTACAAGCACAATTTTTCATAGTGACTCTGATCAAGTCAAAATGCTCCTTATTTCGGTCTACGGACCAAAAGAGACAGATTACAGTGTTGTCTTTATCTTAGATAAAGTTGAATTACAAAATTCAAATTATATCAAATGGTTAAGTCAGTAAAGACGAGATCCATTACTAGCACAGGCTTACCAAAACGGGTAAGTCAAAACAAACATGCGTCATGGAAAATGACATAAAGCGGAATCCGTACAATGCTTTGACCTCGGCCAGATCAATAATATAAAACTCGTAGAATGCACGGGTTTAGTAAATTTATCCAAGTTGGAAAAATTACCAATAAATATAGGGTAAAACTTGGATAAAGCTTAATGCATAACTCGGAAAAGCCTTGATTTCCAAAGTAAAATCAACCCGACTTGCAACTCATCCAGATTGGGGCAACACGGACACGGTTTAAAGTATGTGAAAATTGCCTAAGTTATAAACTTAGATAATAGAGGCAGAAGCCCATTTGTCAAAAAGGCGAAGACGAGTAAAACTTTTAGAGAAATTGAATAAAGGCTCCAGGAGAACATGCCAGATTATGAAAATCAAAATACCTAGATAAATACATCTATGGTAAATTCGGGAAGTAAGAAATGCAAGACGTCAAATCATAAAGCAGAATATGAGAAGAAGATAAAAGGCTCAAAGAGAAAATTTAACCCGGAGTAAAACCGGCAATATTCAAAATAAGTAAAAAGGGGGCTCAAAGGCCCCAAATAGAAATTACAAAGGTAACCGGCATCCCGGACTTTCATTGAGTTTTGCCAGCAAGAGGATCTTCCAACACCGTAATCTCCTTAGCAGATTGGTTGCCTTCCTCTTCCCCATCCTCAATGGTAGCACATTCTCTCTCAGATTGAGTAACCGAGACACCAGAGCGAGAGGTAGCAACAAGTGCAATGATTTGACCATTGCTGACATATGCACGAGCATTTAAGCCTATTATATTCAAAGACACATTCAGATTAAGTACTTGGAGTTGGTTAAGGGCATTATAGAAGGAGCTAGCGACCGACTTCTCAAGTTCACCACGGTAAAGCTGGGCATTACGCTCAGCTTCCTTCAACCTCTCCTCCAATCTTTCTTACATAATCCGGAAGTCATTCATCCTCACGGCTTCAGCAGCTTGCTCGTCTCGAAACTTTCCAAAATCTGCCTTGACCTTCACCAGCTTGGCGGCAGTTTCGTCATAGTTCTACTTCAAAGAGGACAAATCGCCCTTCACCTTCAGAAGCTCAGCATATGTTTTGGCATTCTCCTCCCGGGATGCGGATGCCTCATTTAAAGAGCGAAGATACTTTTGCTTAAGAGTTAGCAAAGGTCTGGCCAACCCGGCCATCTTCATACAACAAAGTTCCAACTATTCTACCTCCCTAATTTGGGCAACTGTAAGAGCGGAGGAGTTGTAGAAGGCCTCAGGAGCACAAATTGCATCCCGGAGAGTGTTGTTCATTCCGCCTTGCCACACCATGTGCTTCACAATCTCGAGTGGTGGAGGAGGAAGAGCTTTCATTGTTTGATAAGAAGAACCAGAAGCACAGGTATCAGCTGCGCCCACCTTATCTTTGGCACTACTCGCCGTAGCAGTCCCTTTAACAGCCGACATGTCTTTTGCTTTACCGGGGTCATCCTTCGAAAGCTTAGAAGCTTTCCTTTTCTTTGGCAACCCGGCAGAGGTAGCCTTGGATTGGTTCAAAACCAACAACCAGCTAGGAGGATCATTTTGTTGGTTCTCCATGCTGGGTGCTGCAAAAAAGAAACAGTAAGATACAATCATCAAAAGCAGTATATCAAATATGAAAATATAGGGTTGGAGAAAACGATCCATACTTAGTTCATCATCAAGATCCTCTTGGGTTTTGAAAAGAAGGGATGCGACACTAGCATGCTTATACGATAGAAGGTATGTGCCAATGGAAATGGCATTGTCGATATCAGATGGGCTCAGCTGGGTGTCCTTGAAACGGTAGCTCGAGGGGGGAAGGTGATAACGGTATTATAAAAAAATTTGAGACGAATGACCGTATCATGTCACATGTTATCTCGTTACCCACCCTAATGAGATTGTTAGGGTATTGTCATGTGACATTGATCCTGTTAGCCATCCTAACGACACCTAAGCAGAATTATGTAACAAAAGAATTTTATGATATATGATGGTTAATATCCTATAATTTTCACATTGAATACTAATTAAAAGGAATAAAATGACCATAAAACACGATTGTCTCAAAACGTGACGGGTGCAATTCATAAATTGTTATTGTTTTAGACCCTAAAGTCCATGTTCTGGCCTATAAAGGCTCATTTAAAGGGTCACTATTATGCCTCCCTAAAATGAGTGATAAACATATAGTTATTTGAGTAAATATATCGGTTGTAAGTTTATCAATAAATTGTCTATACCTCATAATGTAGGATCTCTTGTCCCTTGTACAACTCAATGGCTGTGCAAAAAATCAAAAAGAAGCAAACCACTTTGAAAACCTAATCAAACCGTTTCATCGTAATCGATTTTTTAAAAATGGCGTAAAACTGAACCATATTTTATATATATATATATATATATATTTTTTTTTATAACAAAACCATATTTTATATTTTGAATAGGGATGAGTTTTGATATTATTAAAACAGTTCAGACATCTAAATTGACCGATACGTTATTATGTCACATTCATGCCTCTCTAACCTCAAAGATCACCAACAATTAACTGCTTTATTTGTTGAGTTTTCGGTTTTGGAACCTTATTTGTTCGAAGAGAGTTATATTTACAAATTTTTCGTTTACAAATTACGCTATGTTCTCCTGAGAGAACACTAGGTTATACTATGTTCTCCCGAAAAAATATAGTGTAATTTGTAAAAAAAATTTATAAACGGATCTTCTTCTATTTTTTTATTTATATTATGCATGATGTATGGCCAAAAGTTCTTTGGATGTCATGTATGCCGATAGCGCCTGGAATCACTAATGATATTGACCCTAGTCTACAACACTAGTTTGATATTGTTACCCTTACTAGTTGGAGCAGTCAGCTTGTAATTTTGTCACTTTCATCTACCTTTATAAAATTCAGAGTAAATAGTCTTTTTAGTTCTCAACAAATTTCACGATAATCATTTTAGTCCCTAACAAATAAAAAAAGTATTCGTGGTCCTTAAAAAATTCAAAATTGACCAATTTAATTGGAATCGTGGTCTCTCACAAATTCAAAAAAGATTCTAAAAAAGAAAAATCCATTTTGAATTTCTTAGGATCACAAATAGCCTTTTTATTTACTAGTGACTAAAGCGGACGTCGTAAAATTTGCCGATGATCGAAAATGATATTTACTCTGAAATTTATTTGGTATCATCACTTGAAATCAAAACGAATTGGCAGTTCAATATGCATATATAATAGCAAAAATAGGTATGAAACTTATTACAGATAAGGTCGTTGAGTTCAGTTCCAGAGAGGCAAATTTGGGGGAAACGGGTTGAAAAAAAGATAATAGAAATAGGGATTTGCATTTATCATTTAACATGACACAACAAACTTTTCTACACACACAACATTTTGTGGGACCCACACTTTTTGAAGAAAAAATAAAAAAATAAAATTACGGCACGCAAAACGAATCTCTTTAACATTACACAATCATTTTTCCTACAACATAACTCTTATAAAACCCATAGAAATAAGGAAAAACTACTCTTATGCTACATGTGATAAATTTCTCTCCTACACACCCTTCGATAACTGTGCCAATTTTTTTCTTTTTCTTTTTATTTTTCAGGTGATGGAGCCCACAAGTTTATCTCTATGACATGAGATAACTTATCTCCTTTAACATGAGATTAATAAAACCCATAGAAATATGATAATTATTATTAAACCATCGGATTCAATGGGAGCCCATGACGGGAAATATCTTTGTCTATGGTTTGTGGAGTGAAACATGGAAATTATAATAAATTAGGAGATGTTATACTTATTAACTATTTTTTCTTCCTATCTTTTACTATTAAATATTAATCATTGATTTCCGTCAATCTAACAATTGTAATTTATGAAGTTATGCTTATTACTTAATTATTAATTTTCAATAAATTATAACCATAAGATTAGCGAAAATTAACGATTAAGGTTTGGTAATAAGAAGTAGTAAGAAAAATAAGTACTAAATATAACCTTTGCTTATTAAACTATGATCAAATCACGTCATTAAGAATAATATATATAGCAGAACTCATTTGTATTATTTCTTTGTTCATTTATTCAAGGGTTGGCAAAACGGATCAACCTGACTCGACCCTACCCAACTCGCATGCAATCTGAAAAAAATAGCCGGGTTAGGATTGATTAAAAAAAAAATGAGCCAAAAAATCCAACTCAACTCGACCCGAGTCGGGTTAGGGTTGGCTCGCGGGTTGACTCGAAAGTATGACTCATGGGTTGGCTTAAAAAAATGGCTCGCAGGTTGTCTCATTTTTAGCTTATTTAAATGAACATGTAGTATTAATGCACCAGCAGTTGTGGCTTCCATCAGCTTAAACAAAACAATTGTCTTATATAATAGTTTATAAAATAAATTAGAAAAAGGTTACGTAATGAGAAGCAAAAGCAAAATGTTTTAGTTTCGAATTTTTTTCGCAATAAATTTGTATCAGCATCGAAAAACAATCAGAACTACTTGCTACCAAAATGAGTAAGATATTTAAACCAAACAGAGCTAGCACAACCTAATAATATAAAAATGACAACGACGTGAGAAGATCAAGGACTTATGTTTATAGAAGGAAGAAAAACGATGACACATAGGTGGGTTTTGTTCATTTTTATATATTAAATTTTGTATTTAAAAAAAAAAAAAACTCTCAACCCTCGAGCTGGCTCGTCCGCGGGGTTCGCTTGTTTTTTCTGAATTGACTCGAATCAGATTAACAATTTATTTTTGCCAACTCAACCCAACTTATTTTTGATGGATTACGAGTCAACTGACCTCAATTTTGCCGATTCTAATTTATCCGTTTTCATATTTGTCTCTTTGTAGCTAACGGAGATTAAATAATCCAAAACTTTCATTTTTGTTTGTTTATTAATGTTGATAACACTTTCAAACATAAAAGTAAGAGATTTATAACGGTTATGTTACAGCAAATTGCTTATATTATGTCATAAATTGATCGAAATTCGTGCCTGAAACTTTTGTTTTTTTTTGTTTTTTTAAATAACACTAGGTCCCATTTATATTGTTTCTGCAAGAAATTATAAAATCTTCTTATCACATGACATACATAAGCCCTAAAAATAAACCTATTAACCTATTGATGTAACCACACACACAGCGCAAACTAATTTAATTGGTAATAATTTGGTTTAGTTTATTAGGAAACTAAACAAAGCCACCGTTAACGCGAATCACTTGACCATTAACCCATTCAGCAGAATCAGTGGCTAAGAACCCTACAACAGGGGCAACGTCTTTGGTCTCACGTGTTTATATTAAAATTTTATTTAGATTTTCACTTGTATATTTGTGTATAAATATTATTTTATTAAAAAAATTAAATTATAAAAAATTTATAATTTGTATAAAATATGTCAAGAAAGTGTTAAATATTTATTTGTTAAAATATTTTTTAATGTATTGAATATGATAAAAAAAAATTATACAATTATAATTTTAGATAGCCGGCGGGCTGACCCTAACCAATAGGGCTTTTGGCCGGGCCTTTGTTATTGAGGTTCATTTGTTCCTACGGGCTTTTGTACCCTAACCCACACGGGCTTGGACCAAATGGGACGGGCTGGTCAATTTTGACATCTGTATATATTTTGAATGTTAGAGCTATTTATTAAATGTAAAAATAATTATGAAATGATTTACTAAATAATATATAATATTTAAATTTTTTGGGTCAAAATTAAAAGAAAAAAATTCAATTACCAAATCAGTTATATTGATAATAAATTTAATATTTTTAAATTTGGAAAGATTTCAAATCATATCAAAATCATGTAAAATTGATTAAAGATTTCGAAAAGATTGGCAAATTTTTTTGAAGTTAGGATTAAAGGGGTAGTTTTGCCAAGGAAATCAATATCTATATAAACAGCTAGCAACTGTAAATTAGGAGTAGAAAAGCTCTAATTAAACGATTGAAAAAGAGAAAGAAATTAAAGAAGAGGTTCTTGCGTTTCTTGATTCTTTTGTGGGAAGATGAAGGCTTCGATTGAGGAGGAGAGTTGGAGGGTGGAAACACAAGAAAACATAAAGACAAAGAAGAAGAAGAAGAAGAAGAGAAAAGTGAAGGAGGACAGACTAAGTAACTTGCCAGATGAAATTATCCTTCACATACTTTCTTTTTCGGACGCAAAAACAGCAGTTCAGACGAGTGTTCTCAGCAAGCGATGGAGGTCCCTTTGGACTTCACTCCCCGTCGTCAATTTCCTCGACTCGTCCTTCGATGATCCTGTCCTTTTCCAATGTTTCGTGCAGCATGTGTTGTCCCGTAGAGACGCTTCCACCAATCTCAACATGCTTAAACTCGTGTTCGACGATCTTCTTGATGTTCTTGATGATGTGGACATCGTAGATTCCATCATTGACTACATTAAACCAACAGATATTCAGGATCTGAGCATCACTACTAAATGTTTTATTTGGAATCTACCTCAACTCTCTGCTTGTCGCTCCCTCACCACCCTGCACCTGGCAGGCATAGTAACTAACAGCGCAATGTTTGATTCTGTTTCCCTACAACACTTGTATCTTTTTCAATGCGAGTTCGAGTATCTGGTCCATGAGAATGATCCTTTCAGCGGTTGTCCCAATTTGAGGTGTCTGTCCCTACTTGATTGTTCTTACGTTGGCAATATTCACAAGTTTCAAATCCATGCTCCCCAGCTGACGGACTTGACCATATCCAATATGCGAAAGGAATCAGGCTTTGCGATTGAGCTTTTTACTCCAAAGATTCAATCTTTTAGATATAGTGACAACTATTATCTTTGTGATTTTTTCATTAAGGGAAACCTTTCCTTTGTAGAGAGAGTGAATATTGATTTAGGCGGTTTTCGGCCCAACGAAGAATTCACCAAGGCCACTAATTTGTCTCTTAAGCTGAGTAAATTGTTTGAAGCGATGGGGAGTGCAAAGTTTGTATCCTTATCACCTCGTATCATTCATGTAAGTATATTACTTTGTAATACCCCATATTTTCTTTTAATAAAATAATAATAATAATAATAATATAATAATAAATATTTTTGGATAATAATGATATTTAGTATTTTTGTAATTAATAATATTTGTATTTAATATTTTTAATTAATGAGTTAATAATAGTTAAAATAATAAGAGGTAAGATAATAATAGTAATATTATTTGATTTATGTGATAATATATAATTTTATATATATATATATATATTATATATATATATTATATGATAAATTATGATTAATTGATTTATTAATTGATTGGTGATTTATGTATTTATGTTTGATGATTGATTAGTAATTTGTTTAGATATGATGAGTCAACAAACGTAAATTGTTTAGATATGATGAGATGAGTCAACAAACATAAATTGTTTAGATATGATGAGTCAACAAACATAGATTGTTTAGATATGATGAGTCAGCATTGAGTCAGTAATGTATAAGCCCTAAACTTCAACTATAAATAGAGGTCTAGCCTAACCAAACTAATTCACTCTTCAACATTTCTCCTCTACTATTCTCTCTTCTTAGTTCAAAAACTTAGTTTATTTTATTTTATATTCTTCTGATTACCAACCGGTTCTCTGCCTCAAATTACTCTTTTTTTCTAGAAGTTAGCGAAAACGGAGACCAGGTAATCCTAATCTCTAGGTGGTTGTAGATTCGTTGTGTATGAAATTTTTATTGTGTGTATCCTAATCTTCAGATAGTTATATGTTTGATGTATATGTAATCCTAATCCTTAGGAAATTTTAGAATGTTTTCATTTATTATATGTACCCTTAGGGTATTTAAATTAAATTATTTTAACCTCTATAAATTAATTGGATTAATTATTGGATTTTGGCTTTATCCTAATAGATATGAATATTTGAATTTTGATTTGAAAAATTATGATATGATGATTGGATTTGAATTTTACCCTGGTAGATGTTGAATATGAAAATTATGATATTCTTGGATAATGGATTTGGAAATTATGATATTATTGAAAGATTGACTTTGGAAATTATAATCTTGATTAAATTGATGTGGAAATCATGAAAACTATTTGACAATTATGAGAATTGTGACAAGATTGAATTGATTGTGTGTGATTGTAATAATTAATAGTGGGAGGATAGCTTTGGGATGGTACCTCCCAAGGTGATGAACACAACTTTTGGGCTTTATGCCTCCGATGTGAAAAAGATTGTATCCGTTCTTTCCAAAGTGGTATCTGGCAGGGTTTCCCGGGATACTAGTAGCAACTTTGGGAAGAGGTGTGCACACTAGGAAGATGTGAATTGATTATGGCCAATTTTGATTATACGTGGCTGGTAACAGTGGTTTTTTCCCGGGTCACGAGGTAGACCGGCAGGGTTTCCCGGGTCTACCATGGTTCTCTTCCCACTAAGTACAATGAACTTAAACATGATTAATAATGAAACGTCATTTGATTTGATTATGATGAATGTCATTGAATTGTGAATATTACCATTTATGTAATATTATGATTAATGTTGTGCTAAATATGTTAGTTGACAATTACCCTTATACACTAAATGGACTAAATAATCTTAAACATGATTAATAATGATATTAATACTTGATTTGAGTTATGATTAAATGACTTATTTGAATTATTGCTTGATTTATGATTAAACTTCTTATTTGAATTATTACTTGATTATGATTAAATGACATATTTGAATATTGCTTGAGTTATGAATAAATGACATATTCGAAATATTAATTGAGTTGATTATTCTTAAATAAATGTCTTGATTGATATTGGGTTATATTATCCTCGTTTTGTATCTTGATTGGGATTACCAGCTTTGCTGACTTTTGTGTTTGTTTGACTGTAATGATCCTGCGGCTGCGGGGGAGCAGATTTTCAGTGAAGCATGTTGCAAAGGATAGGGCTAGCTGTGGGCAGTGAGGATCACGACTCGGATATTTCTAGCTGTCATAAATATTATGTATAAAAAAAAAAAAAACTGTAGTCTTAGATTTTTATTTGAATGTAATAGAGTTAGCCTTGCACTTGTCCTTGTACAAGTGCGGCGGTAACACTTCCCAAATTTGATCATTTTGAACTTTCGCTGTTATTTATAAAATTATTGAATTTATTTATGCTATTATAAATTGTTAGAAATTTGGGGTGTTACAACTTTGTCGATCCAATGACCAAAGCCATTGAATTAATTAATAGTTGATTGTTTACCGTTCTTTGAACTAACTTCTTTGTCTGTCTTTGATTTTTCCTAGGTTCTGTCTGTGGTTCATCCTCCTCTACGGTGTGGTCGGTCTTCTCCTTTCACTAGCTTGAAGAATTTTGAGTTAATAACGGATACACATATCCCTCTTGCCATACCAACCAATGTGATGGCCTACTTATTTGGTGGATCTCCTGGATTTGATTGAGGAAGGTATACAAAGGGTGTTATATTAGATGAGGATTTGGATCCTCACCGTTCTTGAATAACAGGGTAGAGGAAGACTCGCAAAACTTTACGAGATATCATAAAAAAAAACCTTGCTTTAAATGGTTTTTTGTTAGTTTTATTTTTTTATAGAATTCAATGGCATGGATTATAATTCATGTACTCAACTCCCCCTCCTGGGATAAGACATCGTTGTTATTGTTGTATTAAGCCTCAATTTGATTTGTTAGGAAGTATGTTTCATGATCCATCTTCATTGTTAAAACTATATCACTTCGGTCAAATTTCTGCTTCCACAATTGTATATCTGACCACAAATAATATATAATATTTAAATTTTTTGGGTCAAAATTAAAAGAAAAAAAATTCAATTACCAAATCAGTTATATTGATAATAAATTTAAAATTTTTAAATTTGGAAAGATTTCGAAAATCATATCAAAATCATGTAAAATTGATTAAAGATTTCAAAAAGATTGGCAAAAAATTTTGAAGTTAGGATTAAAGGGGTAGTTTTGCCAAGGAAATCAATATCTATATAAACAGCTAGCAACTGTAAATTAGGAGTAGAAAAGCTCTAATTAAACGATTGAAAAAGAGAAAGAAATTAAAGAAGAGGTTCTTGCGTTTCTTGATTCTTTTGTGGGAAGATGAAGGCTTCGATTGAGGAGGAGAGTTGGAGGGTGGAAACACAAGAAAACATAAACACAAAGAAGAAGAAGAAGAAGAAGAGAAAAGTGAAGGAGGACAGACTAAGTAACTTGCCAGATGAAATTATCCTTCACATACTTTCTTTTTCGGACGCAAAAACAGCAGTTCAGACGAGTGTTCTCAGCAAGCGATGGAGGTCCCTTTGGACTTCACTCCCCGTCGTCAATTTCCTCGACTCGTCCTTCGATGATCCTGTCCTTTTCCAATGTTTCGTGCAGCATGTGTTGTCCCGTAGAGACGCTTCCACCAATCTCAACATGCTTAAACTCGTGTTCGACGATCTTCTTGATGTTCTTGATGATGTGGACATCGTAGATTCCATCATTGACTACATTAAACCAACAGATATTCAGGATCTGAGCATCACTACTAAATGTTTTATTTGGAATCTACCTCAACTCTCTGCTTGTCGCTCCCTCACCACCCTGCACCTGGCAGGCATAGTAACTAACAGCGCAATGTTTGATTCTGTTTCCCTACAACACTTGTATCTTTTTCAATGCGAGTTCGAGTATTTGGTCCATGAGAATGATCCTTTCAGCGGTTGTCCCAATTTGAGGTGTCTGTCCCTACTTGATTGTTCTTACGTTGGCAATATTCACAAGTTTCAAATCCATGCTCCCCAGCTGACGGACTTGACCATATCCAATATGCGAAAGGAATCAGGCTTTGCGATTGAGCTTTTTACTCCAAAGATTCAATCTTTTAGATATAGTGACAACTATTATCTTTGTGATTTTTTCATTAAGGGAAACCTTTCCTTTGTAGAGAGAGTGAATATTGATTTAGGCGGTTTTCGGCCCAACGAAGAATTCACCAAGGCCACAAATTTGTCTCTTAAGCTGAGTAAATTGTTTGAAGCGATGGGGAGTGCAAAGTTTGTATCCTTATCACCTCGTATCATTCATGTAAGTATATTACTTTGTCGATCCAATGACCAAAGCCATTGAATTAATTAATAGTTGATTGCTTACCGTTCTTTGAACTAACTTCTTTGTCTGTCTTTGATTTTTCCTAGGTTCTGTCTGTGGTTCATCCTCCTCTACGGTGTGGTCGGTCTTCTCCTTTCACTAGCTTGAAGAATTTTGAGTTAATAACGGATACACATATCCCTCTTGCCATACCAACCAATGTGATGGCCTACTTATTTGGTGGATCTCCTGGATTTGATTGAGGAAGGTATACAAAGGGTATTATATTAGATGAGGATTTGGATCCTCACTGTTCTTGAATAACAGGGTAGAGGAAGACTCGCAAAACTTTACGAGATATCATAAAAAAAAAACCTTGCTTTAAATGGTTTTCTTGTTAGTTTTATTTTTTTATAGAATTCAATGGCATGGATTATAATTCATGTACTCAACTCCCCCTCCTGGGATAAGACATCGTTGTTATTGTTGTATTAAGCCTCAATTTGATTTGTTAGGAAGTATGTTTCATGATCCATCTTCATTGTTAAAACTATATCACTTCGGTCAAATTTCTGCTTCCACAATTGTATATCTGACCACAAATTAGTTAGCAAGAGCGAAAATGGTAAAACTTGGACATCTCTTTCTTGTTTTAAAATATGTATGGTACAGAGCATTTTATGTGTTTACCATATCTGTGTAAGCAATAAGTTGATGGAATTAATCTCAGCTTAATCAAAACCAAGGATTGACAAAAACAAAAACAAAAATAAAAATGTAACACAATAGTAATTTTTTTTCCTGAATTTTTTATAATGATTTGGCACGTGTGTTGACTCTTGAATGGGTTAGTAGTTCCTTCTACTTCGTTCCATACAAGAATTATCTTTGAATCAATTAACACCAACAGTGTTGTTGTGTTCTCTTTTCGCACAAGTTTCATTTTTGAGCTTTATATATCCCTTCAGGTTGAGTCCTTTTCGTATTAATTAATAATTATGAATTGTCATCATGAATGTCGCTTGGCTTCAATAATTGGTGCTGTGAAATATTAAGCAAACTCATTGGTCATTTGCACAAGGCACAAATTGTGAAGAATACTTCTTGTCTCCTATGCAACTAACTGCTATGGTGCACATCTCTTGACCCATTGATCTTCAGAGACCTCATAAAAAAAAGGGCAACGTGGTTCTATAAATCTCTCTCGAAAAATACTTTGAAATTTAAGTGCATAATTTTATTTTATTTTAACAAAAGATGACACTAGTAGGAACAAATAACTTTCCAAATAAATATTATTTATTAGAGCATGACAATAATATATATTTTAAATTCACTCTTATCAAAGTTTTTTCCCCTAGTTGGGGGCGAGCAAAACATTGCTCCCTGCACATGAGCAATAATCGAATAACTATATACTAGGTTTGAGTTGGGTTGGGATAATCTTAATTGCTTTTCTTATTAATCAATCAAGATTTAGACATTAATGAAACTAGAAATTGCATCAATATCCCTATCCTTGAAAAATTGCAATTCAGTGAGTGCCAAATTTCTTGCCTCTTCAACTTCTTCCCTTAATCCATTTAGCAGCATTCCTTGCATCATCCCCACATAAAACCCATATTTCCTCAATCTCTCAGTGTCCTCCTCACTACCACTTCCTAACACAGCACCACATGCAGCCCCACACGCGTGCAACCCACCTTCATTTTTTTTCCACAACCCGCTTGATGCTTTCCACGTGGCGACACTCCCTGCCGTTCGATTGAGTTTTCCGGTAGTGATCGTCTATCACACCAACGGAACCCACCGTACGTGAGATCTCAATGATCACGCGCAAGATCCGCTTCGAATTACCTTGGGCCGGCTCATAGTTTTATAATTTTTTATTGGGAGGAGTTATAGTTATTATCTTTTTTTTCTTACTACTTGTTACTACAAAATCTTAACCGTTGATTTTCGTAAATCTAACGGTTATAATTTATTCGAATTAATAATTAATTAATAAGTGTGACCCAATAAATTATAATCGTTAGATTGGCGAAAATCAACGGTTAAAATTTAGTAGTAACAAGTAGTAAGAAAAAAAGTAGTAATTATAACCTTTTCCTTTTTTATTACATTGATTTTGATCAATCTAATAATTAAAATTTATTAAGAATAAATAATTAATAAAATATTGTTAATGAAGTATGAACAAAATTTAATCATTTTAGCATATTAGTAGCAAGATATGGATTAACCGAATGGTTAAGTGAAGTTTGTCTTCACTCCTAAGGAAGGGTAACAACTAGAATTTGTCTTCTATACGTTGATGGTTTTGATGTTTGAAAGTATATTATTGTGATCTTCCAAATGTCAGTGAGCCAAGTTGGACTAGCAATTAATAAAAAAAAAAATTGTGTTGTAGTTGACGAGTTATGAGATCCAGCCATATATAAAATCTTGTCTGGCATAAAACTGCTACACCAAATCATTAAGGGCTCAAGTTCTGACCGATGAAAAAGTGATCATTGAATGAAAATAGTCTATAACTTTTGTTATTCAATCTAGTATATTCGATTCAATTCACCCCCTAAATCCTTCTCCTTACAAACAATAGCAGGAAGGAACACCAAAAGAACATTGAACAAAAATCTTCTGGCATAGTTTAAATATGCCAAATTTTGCACACATATGTACATGAATAATGAATCCAAGAAAATCAAGATGACCCTGATAATAGACATTGAAAAGAAAAAAGAAAGAAAGATAGCGATACAGAAATACATAAATCTTACCCCATCAAGAGCACCATTACCGTTAGGGATGTGCATGGGTCGAACCGAACCGAATTTTTTGAAAAATCGAACAGAATTGATTTAAATGGTTCGGTTCGGTTAGAAACGGTTCGGCACCGGTTCGGGTCGATCCTATTTTGAAAAGAAAAAATTTAAAAAATTAAAAAATAAAGTTATAAAAATCAATTTGGTTCGGTTTGAAAACGGTCCGTTTCGGTTTGAAAACGGTCCGGTTCGGTTCGGAAACAGTTCGATTCGGTTCAAAATGGTTCAGTTCGTAAACTGGTTCTTTGTGACCTTGTATGTTATATATTCTTAAAAGTCGAAGTTTAGTGTTGACCAACTAATTAGAATTAAGTTTGACTAGTCTTGAAAAAATGGACCAATGAATGGAAAGTTTGAAAGTCTAAAAGTGTCAAATGGACAAGTAAGCAATCCTAGTCATCTTTCTTCAAAGTCAAGTGGTTCTTTCTTGTAGAAGTATTCTAGAATCTTTACAAGGTGATGACAAGGTTATTGTGAAGAAAAGCAACCAATAGGAACTAAGCTTTGATGTAAAGTTGTAAAGTGTAAAGTTAAGTAACTTTAGTGATTTTTTTCAACAAATAACCGGTCATATTCTTGCTCCTAAAGGGAACCACAAAATTTTCTTCATCTTATCTCATCCATGGTCGTGACATAGGTTAGTGAGAGAGAGCTTGAGAGTTCAAGTGGTTCTAGGCAATTTTAGATAAAACCTATTACATAAAAGTTGTAGCTTTTGGTCTTGTGAACCTAAATACTCTTTCTTTTCTTATTGAAGAGCCTTGTAGTGAGAGAAACATTCATTCAAAGAGGGTTGGTACTATTCATCTAGAGAGAAAGTTAGGGTTTTGAGAAATTGATTGGTGGAAAAGAAAGCATGATGTTCAAGGAAGCTATTCAAGGTATTACATCTAAATTTTGATGGTTGGAAGTTATTTTTTAAGCATTTTATGACGGGTTAGGGTTTGACAATATCATGATTAATTGATGTTATTTCATGTGGTTTTAATTGGTTTTGAGGTTGGTTGTTAAATCTATGTAAAATTGTACATAGAAAGGATTAAAAATAAGCTTGTGGGATTAGTAATTTTTCAAGAAACCAATCGGCCATATAGTGTTAAATAGGGTACACCATGTGTTTGTAATAATTTCAAAGTGAAATTGAAGTCATGGTATGATTGGATTTAAGATTCAAGTGGTGGAACAATCAAAGAAAGTGAAAATGATGTATGAACTTGGTTATATGTCAATTTGGGGATGACATTTTAGAAAAATCATATCTGAAGCTATATGAATCCAAATGAAGATTGGTTTGTTGCAAATTAAAGAAACATGTGTCTACTATAACATATCAAGTATTCAGATCAATCAGAGTTGAAATGGAATTTTCGTGAATTAAATGACACAGGATGTCAATGTTGGAAAATGAGGTGTGCATTTCGGCCATATAAAATTAAGGGATAAATTAGTCTTATGCAGCAGGAAAGAAGAAACATCTTCGGCTGACAGTTCGATTTCTGTGCCAAACAACTTTTCTTTTTTCTTTTTTGTTATACACTGGCCCCACGTAATTTTTTATCTCACCGACAGAAGAGAAAGACTTACCTGCAACAGAAGAGTCATAATTCCCTAAAATTAATTGTTCAAATCAAGTGTTTAATTCATGGGCTATGTAAAACCATGATCTTTAGGACATTTAATGATGATTGGTTAGTATTAGAACCAAAGAAAATGCATGAAATGTTATTTGGGTCTTGTATATAGGTTGGTTATATTAGAGTTTTGTAGTTAAGGTGATGAGTAATAAGTAATAAATCTTGAAAATATTGAGAAATTGTCTATGACTTGTTTGGTGGCATGAATTGGTATTAATTATATTTTGATGGTACATAGGTTGAAGAAAAAGTTTTAGAAGCATTGGATTAATTCTTGGGGTTCAAGTAAGCATTGGATTTGAGTTTTTACAAGTAAGCTCTTGGTTTCAGAATTTTCTCTATTTTTGTTGTTCCACCAAAATCCATTATGGATGATGGTTAAATTGTATATATGATTGACAGTGAGATAGTATAAGTGCATTCATATAGACAAATACATTGATGATGTGTTTAAATTATGTACAATGGTATTGTAATGTGAATTTGTAATATAATGTGTTTAATTTATAGACATTGATATTGTGATGTGATATAATGCAAGTAGACAGGTAGAAAGTGGGATAGGGAAGTACAAATGCTTCCGTTATGGTAACAAGTGGAAAATACAAATTCTTCCGTAACATTGTCATGAGTGAAGTATAAATCTTTCGTATTATCACCAGGCAAGGAAGTATGAATCTTTCGTATTATCATCAGGCAGGAAAGTACAAATGCTTCTGTATTATTATCAGTGAGGAAGTATAATGCTTATGTATTAATTCAGTGAGATAAATTGATTGGATTGCATGTTGTATTATATGCTTTATATCTGACCTTTCATACAGAAAGTGAACTCATGGGTGGAGATTACTCCTTAAACCCAGAGTCTTATTAGGATTCATTTCTCACCCCGTCATGGGGTTGTAATTTAAATTACAGGTACATCAGCAGCAAGAGAACCTTCAAAGGGAAAAAGACCAGTGCAGTGAGGATAAAGGACTCAATAGGAATGGACACTTAGTTGTTTTGAATGTCTGGATAGACATGTTTTGCTAGTGCAAGAAGTATATGATCATGCATTTTCATAGGCATGTGTTTGCCTATGGGTATTTGTATATTGTAGATACATGATCTTTATGTTTATGTTTTGTACACGGTAGATGTAATCTGAATGGCACCGAGCCATATTTCAGTTTACATACATTGGATATGGAATTGTCTGTTATCAGGTACAAGATTAAATAGTGCTAATTGTCCAGTTTACAGCTGTTATGCTGTCCGCTAGACTCTGTACGGAATGGTATAAATTATCATATCTGTATAGTCATTGGTCATTGATTATGATCACATGAAATTTAATTTGAAATTTTGTACGAGTATGAGACTGTACAGTTTATTGATACAAGGCATATAGTATAGATATAGCAAAGTATAGGAATGAATTAAAAGGAAAAGATGCATCGTGAAATTACTTTGATAAATTGCAACAAAAAAAATAGTAAGTCTTCTGCTACGGTAATCAAGTTCTATGTGTTTTTATACCATTAGTAAATTAACAATCCGATTATTAAATTGAGGCGTTACAACAACCTCCTTGAATGTATTCTACAATTACAATTCAACATACCTTTAGTGTGATGGTTATAGAATATATCAAAGGTCATGAAAACCAAAGAGTCTCGTGTTATAAACCATATGAAAGTTCATTATAATATTTTACAACAAAAATGAATATTTCAACAGTGATATGTTTTGACAGATATTTTTATATGCGCATAAAAAAAATTCTATTGATATTTAAGCATGTTATATATCCAAATTTGTATTAAAACATATTGTATACAATGTTCTATAGTAATTTTGTGGATAATAATAACAATTTTTTTTTTGTAACTATAGTAATATTAAAAAATCAATGATTTTACTTTCAAATATATAGCATATTAAGAACATTTATTCAATATTGGTATTAAGATAATTTTTCCATCATTACTTTTCGTTTTCCACTGTATTTGTTCTATTCTTTTATGATTCCCATTGAGAAAATCTTTATTTGATAGTATCATTTAATAATGAAGTTAGTAAAAGTAGTAACTAAATTTTCATTTATATTAAAATTTTATTTAGATTTTCACTTGTATATTTGTGTATAAATATTATTTTATTAAAAAAATTTATAATTTGTATAAAATATGTCAAGAAAGTGTTAAATATTTATTTGTTAAAATATTTTTTAATGTATTGAATATGATAAAAAAAATTATACAATTATAATTTTAGATAGCTGGCGGGCTGGCCCTAACCAATAGGGCTTTTGGCCGGGCCTTTATTATTGAGGTTCATTTGTTCCTACGGGCTTTTGTACCCTAACCCACACGGGCTTGGACCAAATGGGACTGGCTAGTCAATTTTGACATCTGTATATATTTTGAATGTTAGAGCTATTTATTAAATGTAAAAATAATTATGAAATGATTTACTAAATAATATATAATATTTAAATTTTTTGGGTCAAAATTAAAAGAAAAAAATTCAATTACCAAATCAGTTATATTGATAATAAATTTAATATTTTTAAATTTGGAAAGATTTCGAAAATCATATCAAAATCATGTAAAATTGATTAAAGATTTCAAAAAGATTGGCAAAAAATTTTGAAGTTAGGATTAAAGGGGTAGTTTTGCCAAGGAAATCAATATCTATATAAACAGCTAGCAACTGTAAATTAGGAGTAGAAAAGCTCTAATTAAACGATTGAAAAAGAGAAAGAAATTAAAGAAGAGGTTCTTGCGTTTCTTGATTCTTTTGTGGGAAGATGAAGGCTTCGATTGAGGAGGAGAGTTGGAGGGTGGAAACACAAGAAAACATAAACACAAAGAAGAAGAAGAAGAAGAAGAGAAAAGTGAAGGAGGACAGACTAAGTAACTTGCCAGATGAAATTATCCTTCACATACTTTCTTTTTCGGACGCAAAAATAGCAGTTCAGACGAGTGTTCTCAGCAAGCGATGGAGGTCCCTTTGGACTTCACTCCCCGTCGTCAATTTCCTCGACTCGTCCTTCGATGATCCTGTCCTTTTCCAATGTTTCGTGCAGCATGTGTTGTCCCGTAGAGACGCTTCCACCAATCTCAACATGCTTAAACTCGTGTTCGACGATCTTCTTGATGTTCTTGATGATGTGGACATCGTAGATTCCATCATTGACTACATTAAACCAACAGATATTCAGGATCTGAGCATCACTACTAAATGTTTTATTTGGAATCTACCTCAACTCTCTGCTTGTCGCTCCCTCACCACCCTGCACCTGGCAGGCATAGTAACTAACAGCGCAATGTTTGATTCTGTTTCCCTACAACACTTGTATCTTTTTCAATGCGAGTTCGAGTATCTGGTCCATGAGAATGATCCTTTCAGCGGTTGTCCCAATTTGAGGTGTCTGTCCCTACTTGATTGTTCTTACGTTGGCAATATTCACAAGTTTCAAATCCATGCTCCCCAGCTGACGGACTTGACCATATCCAATATGCGAAAGGAATCAGGCTTTGCGATTGAGCTTTTTACTCCAAAGATTCAATCTTTTAGATATAGTGACAACTATTATCTTTGTGATTTTTTCATTAAGGGAAACCTTTCCTTTGTAGAGAGAGTGAATATTGATTTAGGCGGTTTTCGGCCCAACGAAGAATTCACCAAGGCCACTAATTTGTCTCTTAAGCTGAGTAAATTGTTTGAAGCGATGGGGAGTGCAAAGTTTGTATCCTTATCACCTCGTATCATTCATGTAAGTATATTACTTTAATACCCCATATTTTCTTTTAATAAAATAATAATAATAATAATAATATAATAATAAATATTTTTGGATAATAATGATATTTAGTATTTTTGTAATTAATAATATTTGTATTTAATATTTTTAATTAATGAGTTAATAATAGTTAAAATAATAAGAGGTAAGATAATAATAGTAATATTATTTGATTTATGTGATAATATATAATTATATGTATATATATATATTATATGATAAATTATGATTAATTGATTTATTAATTGATTGGTGATTTATGTATTTATGTTTGATTAGTAATGATTGATTAGTAATTTGTTTAGATATGATGAGTCAACAAACGTAAATTGTTTAGATATGATGAGATGAGTCAACAAACATAAATTGTTTAGATATGATGAGTCAACAAACATAGATTGTTTAGATATGATGAGTCAGCATTGAGTCAGTAATGTATAAGCCCTAAACTTCAACTATAAATAGAGGTCTAGCCTAACCAAACTAATTCACTCTTCAACATTTCTCCTCTACTATTCTCTCTTCTTAGTTCAAAAACTTAGTTTATTTTATTTTATATTCTTCTGATTACCAACCGGTTCTCTGCCTCAAATTACTCTTTTTTTCTAGAAGTTAGCGAAAACGGAGACCAGGTAATCCTAATCTCTAGGTGGTTGTAGATTCGTTGTGTATGAAATTTTTATTGTGTGTATCCTAATCTTCAGATAGTTATATGTTTGATGTATATGTAATCCTAATCCTTAGGAAATTTTAGAATGTTTTCATTTATTATATGTACCCTTAGGGTATTTAAATTAAATTATTTTAACCTCTATAAATTAATTGGATTAATTATTGGATTTTGGCTTTATCCTAATAGATATGAATATTTGAATTTTGATTTGAAAAATTATGATATGATGATTGGATTTGAATTTTACCCTGGTAGATGTTGAATATGAAAATTATGATATTCTTGGATAATGGATTTGGAAATTATGATATTATTGAAAGATTGACTTTGGAAATTATAATCTTGATTAAATTGATGTGGAAATCATGAAAACTATTTGACAATTATGAGAATTGTGACAAGATTGAATTGATTGTGTGTGATTGTAATAATTAATAGTGGGAGGATAGCTTTGGGATGGTACCTCCAAGGTGATGAACACAACTTTTGGGCTTTATGCCTTCGATGTGAAAAAGATTGTATCCGTTCTTTCCAAAGTGGTATCTGGCAGGGTTTCCCGGGATACTAGTAGCAACTTTGGGAAGAGGTGTGCACACTAGGAAGATGTGAATTGATTATGGCCAATTTTGATTATACGTGGCTGGTAACAGTGGTTTTTTCCCGGGTCACGAGGTAGACCGGCAGGGTTTCCCGGGTCTACCATGGTTCTCTTCCCACTAAGTACAATGAACTTAAACATGATTAATAATGAAACGTCATTTGATTTGATTATGATGAATGTCATTGAATTGTGAATATTACCATTTATGTAATATATGATTAATGTTGTGCTAAATATGTTAGTTGACAATTACCCTTATACACTAAATGGACTAAATAATCTTAAACATGATTAATAATGATATTAATACTTGATTTGAGTTATGATTAAATGACTTATTTGAATTATTGCTTGATTTATGATTAAACTTCTTATTTGAATTATTACTTGATTATGATTAAATGACATATTTGAATATTGCTTGAGTTATGAATAAATGACATATTCGAAATATTAATTGAGTTGATTATTCTTAAATAAATGTCTTGATTGATATTGGGTTATATTATCCTCGTTTTGTATCTTGATTGGGATTACCAGCTTTGCTGACTTTTGTGTTTGTTTGACTGTAATGATCCTGCGGCTGCGGGGGAGCAGATTTTCAGTGAAGCATGTTGCAAAGGATAGGGCTAGCTGTGGGCAGTGAGGATCACGACTCGGATATTTCTAGCTGTCATAAATATTATGTATAAAAAAAAAAAAAAAAACTGTAGTCTTAGATTTTTATTTGAATGTAATAGAGTTAGCCTTGCACTTGTCCTTGTACAAGTGTGGCGGTAACACTTCCCAAATTTGATCATTTTGAACTTTCGCTGTTATTTATAAAATTATTGAATTTATTTATGCTATTATAAATTGTTAGAAATTTGGGGTGTTACAACTTTGTCGATCCAATGACCAAAGCCATTGAATTAATTAATAGTTGATTGTTTACCGTTCTTTGAACTAACTTCTTTGTCTGTCTTTGATTTTTCCTAGGTTCTGTCTGTGGTTCATCCTCCTCTACGGTGTGGTCGGTCTTCTCCTTTCACTAGCTTGAAGAATTTTGAGTTAATAACGGATACACATATCCCTCTTGCCATACCAACCAATGTGATGGCCTACTTATTTGGTGGATCTCCTGGATTTGATTGAGGAAGGTATACAAAGGGTATTATATTAGATGAGGATTTGGATCCTCACTGTTCTTGAATAACAGGGTAGAGGAAGACTCGCAAAACTTTACGAGATATCATAAAAAAAAAACCTTGCTTTAAATGGTTTTCTTGTTAGTTTTATTTTTTTATAGAATTCAATGGCATGGATTATAATTCATGTACTCAACTCCCCCTCCTGGGATAAGACATCGTTGTTATTGTTGTATTAAGCCTCAATTTGATTTGTTAGGAAGTATGTTTCATGATCCATCTTCATTGTTAAAACTATATCACTTCGGTCAAATTTCTGCTTCCACAATTGTATATCTGACCACAAATTAGTTAGCAAGAGCGAAAATGGTAAAACTTGGACATCTCTTTCTTGTTTTAAAATATGTATGGTACAGAGCATTTTATGTGTTTACCATATCTGTGTAAGCAATAAGTTGATGGAATTAATCTCAGCTTAATCAAAACCAAGGATTGACGGGTTAGTAGTTCCTTCTACTTCGTTCCATACAAGAATTATCTTTGAATCAATTAACACCAACAGTGTTGTTGTGTTCTCTTTTCGCACAAGTTTCATTTTTGAGCTTTATATATCCCTTCAGGTTGAGTCCTTTTCGTATTAATTAATAATTATGAATTGTCATCATGAATGTCGCTTGGCTTCAATAATTGGTGCTGTGAAATATTAAGCAAACTCATTGGTCATTTGCACAAGGCACAAATTGTGAAGAATACTTCTTGTCTCCTATGCAACTAACTGCTATGGTGCACATCTCTTGACCCATTGATCTTCAGAGACCTCATAAAAAAAAGGGCAACGTGGTTCTATAAATCTCTCTCGAAAAATACTTTGAAATTTAAGTGCATAATTTTATTTTATTTTAACAAAAGATGACACTAGTAGGAACAAATAACTTTCCAAATAAATATTATTTATTAGAGCATGACAATAATATATATTTTAAATTCACTCTTATCAAAGTTTTTTCCCCTAGTTGGGGGCGAGCAAAACATTGCTCCCTGCACATGAGCAATAATCGAATAACTATATACTAGGTTTGAGTTGGGTTGGGATAATCTTAATTGCTTTTCTTATTAATCAATCAAGATTTAGACATTAATGAAACTAGAAATTGCATCAATATCCCTATCCTTGAAAAATTGCAATTCAGTGAGTGCCAAATTTCTTGCCTCTTCAACTTCTTCCCTTAATCCATTTAGCAGCATTCCTTGCATCATCCCCACATAAAACCCATATTTCCTCAATCTCTCAGTGTCCTCCTCACTACCACTTCCTAACACAGCACCACATGCAGCCCCACACGCGTGCAACCCACCTTCATTTTTTTTCCACAACCCGCTTGATGCTTTCCACGTGGCGACACTCCCTGCCGTTCGATTGAGTTTTCCGGTAGTGATCGTCTATCACACCAACGGAACCCACCGTACGTGAGATCTCAATGATCACGCGCAAGATCCGCTTCGAATTACCTTGGGCCGGCTCATAGTTTTATAATTTTTTATTGGGAGGAGTTATAGTTATTATCTTTTTTTTCTTACTACTTGTTACTACAAAATCTTAACCGTTGATTTTCGTAAATCTAACGGTTATAATTTATTCGAATTAATAATTAATTAATAAGTGTGACCCAATAAATTATAATCGTTAGATTGGCGAAAATCAACGGTTAAAATTTAGTAGTAACAAGTAGTAAGAAAAAAAGTAGTAATTATAACCTTTTCCTTTTTTATTACATTGATTTTGATCAATCTAATAATTAAAATTTATTAAGAATAAATAATTAATAAAATATTGTTAATGAAGTATGAACAAAATTTAATCATTTTAGCATATTAGTAGCAAGATATGGATTAACCGAATGGTTAAGTGAAGTTTGTCTTCACTCCTAAGGAAGGGTAACAACTAGAATTTGTCTTCTATACGTTGATGGTTTTGATGTTTGAAAGTATATTATTGTGATCTTCCAAATGTCAGTGAGCCAAGTTGGACTAGCAATTAATAAAAAAAAAAATTGTGTTGTAGTTGACGAGTTATGAGATCCAGCCATATATAAAATCTTGTCTGGCATAAAACTGCTACACCAAATCATTAAGGGCTCAAGTTCTGACCGGTGAAAAAGTGATCATTGAATGAAAATAGTCTATAACTTTTGTTATTCAATCTAGTATATTCGATTCAATTCACCCCCTAAATCCTTCTCCTTACAAACAATAGCAGGAAGGAACACCAAAAGAACATTGAACAAAAATCTTCTGGCATAGTTTAAATATGCCAAATTTTGCACACATATGTACATGAATAATGAATCCAAGAAAATCAAGATGACCCTGATAATAGACATTGAAAAGAAAAAAGAAAGAAAGATAGCGATACAGAAATACATAAATCTTACCCCATCAAGAGCACCATTACCGTTAGGGATGTGCATGGGTCGAACCGAACCGAATTTTTTGAAAAATCGAACAGAATTGATTTAAATGGTTCGGTTCGGTTAGAAACGGTTCGGCACCGGTTCGGGTCGATCCTATTTTGAAAAGAAAAAATTTAGAAAATTAAAAAATAAAGTTATAAAAATCAATTTGGTTCGGTTTGAAAACGGTCCGGTTCGGTTCGGAAACAGTTCGATTCGGTTCAAAATGGTTCAGTTCGTAAACTGGTTCTAAAAACTGGTTCGGTTCATGAACTGATTTTTAAAAACCGGTTATTTTAAAGGCGGTTCGGTTCGGTTCGGTTCGGTTCATGGTTCGGTTTAGTTTTTTGATTATTTTGCACACCCCTAATTACCGTTATTCCCAAGTCTCATTGCTCACAAAAAAGACAATAGTCACTCCCTCTCTATACAAATTACAAAGATTGACTAGCAACCATTTCCAGCTAATACAAACTCCAAAAGACATAGTATATAATTCCAAAAATACAAAGTTGCATTCTTTTTACCACACAATTTTTCAGCAGTCAAGAAAAGAAATATATTAACTGATTGAGAAAACGCAAACAATAAAATTTAAAATTAAAATTAAAAAAAATGGTTTACTGAGGATAAATAGGGTGTGTTTACTCAATGTTGCTCCCTTTGATGAGAGTATAAATAAGGAAAAGAACAACAACGCTACACATTGCTTCCACACCACATCTTGAACCCTTCTCCTTATTGGCCTTCGAAAATCTATGGTTCTTCTCCTCATATTCCAACCCTTATAAAAAAAGATGAAATTTAAGAGCAGAAAAGAGAAAATGGAGAAGAGAGATCTACTGAGTTTGGATCTTTGAGGGATAAAAAGTGGAACTTTGGAGAAATCTTTTAGTTTGTTTTGGTGGGCACAAGCCCAAAAGAGCTTTGTGGTCACTGAATAATAACAGAAAGAGACCAAAGGAAACAATTGGGAACGGGAGGAGTGGGCTTAGTATGATTCTGTTTATCTCCTTATCGTATACAACTGCTAGTCTGCTACAAGGAATATATTTTTTTAGAGAAATGTTTTTCTTATGTTGATAGAGATAAGTTATCTCATGTTAATGACATAAAATTATAAGAGGAATCCACAAATAATTGAAAAAAGAAAAAATAAAGGTGGGATCAACCTTTATTATGTGTGTATAAGAATTTAGTTTATTTCATGTTGAATGAGATAAATATAACTCATTTTTTTAACATACCCAGTTTATAAGTATTCGAATACTGAGACAAAAAGTATCCGAATACTACTTAAAAGTATTCGAATACCACCTGACCAACTGGAACAATGTACATATACAACAATTCTAAAGATTTCCAGTATTAAACTTGATTGAGCTATCTTAGTAATGCCACTGGTTTCACTTAAAAATGATTTCTGTAACTCAAGATATGCGTAAAACAATTCAGCTATGTCAGAAATCAACATATAAGTGAACAACTATAGATATAATCATGTGCCACTCATAATTTTCAACATTCAAACCAAGCACATGATTTTATCCATTACCTAAGGCCTAAAGGATATATACCTCATATTCATTGGATTCACATGTGAATAAGCATAAGAGGTAAAGATATTTGATACCCTGGCCTTTGTAATCAAGTGGAGACTTTTTCTTATCCATTGCTTCTCTTTTTGGATTTTGAACCTTCTGGGTTCCATCTTGTGCAAGTGAGAAGCTTTGGCTAAAGTTCCATTACTTCTTTGATTGATAATTCCATCATTAGGCCTATGAAGCATTTTCTTTGATGATTTCTTTTTCTCTTGACCTTTTTGTCCATCATTTTGAATAATTTTCTGCACATTGGAAAAGCTAGGAGGACTTTTTGGTACCCATTTCATCTTCGGTCCTTGAGGGTTAGGAATAACATTTATAGAATTTTTGACAACCCAAACCGATTTATTTCTCAAACAAGAATTTCTTCTATGATAGCACAAATGAGAAATATGTCCTACTTTACCACAATAATTACATACAGTGTGTTTGCAAGATAACTTGTTCTCAACTTTCAAATTTCTGACTTTCTTGTTATTATCATTATTCAAACTATTATTTCCACAATCATTTATAGGTTTTCCATGTACAAAAGTATCATTATTATTTTCATTTTCAAACATGGAATATGAGCATGTAAGATTATCAATTATAGAAAGTTTGGATGATAGTTCCTCAACTTGATTATCAACATCAATGCAATTTTTAAGAATGGTTGAGGATTCATAATTCAAGGATATGTTCTCTTCTTGAAAATCATATATATTTTTCAAAGATTCAATTTGATTTTCAATGAAGCATATACTTTGTATTGAAGCCAAATTTCTATTTTTCAAGTTCAACAAGCTATCATTCAAATCATCGTACGCACATTGCAAATTATCATGTGAAGGATTATAATCAAGGTTTACCTCAACTTGAATGTCATCATTGTCACAAAGAGGTTTTGAGCTTCTTTGATCCCTTTCGATCCCTTCTTGAGTGCATTTATCATCTTTTTCTTCTTCCAATGGATTTTGCAATTCTTGCTCTCTATATGCATCTTTATGCACAAAATCATCATTGACAAGATAGATAGCAATAAGAGTATCCCATATATCTTTAGCATTTATGCAATGTTTAATCTTAGCATATGCATCATCATATACACTTTTTCTAAGCATTTGCATAGCCTCAAGATTGAAGACAAAACATCTTTTATTGAAATCATTCATGCATTCTTCTATTTTCAATAAAAAACCTTCATCTACAACATGCGACATATAAATATGAATTGATTGAATAAAAACTTCCATTCTTTTCACCCAATATTCAAAATCCTCACCATCAAAGAATGGTGGTTTATCACATTCAAAGCCTTGCATTTTTTTGTTTGATTTAAAATTAAATTATATTGGAAGCCTCAACAAGGATCTTTAACTCTAGGTGGTTAAACCTCTAACTGAGCACTAGGCTCTGATACCACTTGTTAGGAATGTGGCTTCCATACTCAAGAGGGGGGTGAATTGAGTATTACAAAATTTTCACAAAAGCCCCCTTCTAGTTTCTAAATAATCATTTCAAGCAAACTTTAATATGTGAAAAGCTAATCCATACATTCAGACAATCCAAAATATATAATATATCACAATTATAGAACTTATACTAGCACATACAAGATATCAAAGAAGCAATTAAAGTGCTAGAAATAAAGAGTTTAGAGTTTAGAGAATTGTTAACACAATATATCCTGGTTCGGTCACCACCACTTGTGACCTACGTCCAGACTGAAGCCGCTCGATCAACTCTTTCACTAATGGTCATGCTTCACGGGTGCTTGACAAACCTTTACAATCTTCCAAGATTTCGGGTTCTTGGATACCTTTCAATCTCCAAGTTTACAGGTACTTGGTAACCTTACAATTCACTCCAAATTTACTTAGGTATTTGGCTACCTCTCAAATAATGGGTCTCACAACCCTTTCAACTCAAGAATACAAGAAGGAGAATATTAGGAAATGAATATACACTCTCAAAGTGTGGATATACAACTTGAAGCACTATGGGTATATGGATTTTCAAGATATGAGCTCAAATATGTTTGATCTTTGAAAGATATGAAAGAATATGCAAATGATAGTGTAGAAGCTCTCAAATCATCATTGAGATGTGTAGGAATGGTGATCTCTTCGTTTTAGGGTCATAAGGAATGTATTTATAGTGTTTCCATTGAAAACTAGCTGTTTATAACCGTTTATGACCGTTTTATGCATTCTGCCCAGTAAGTATTCAAATACTTTTTGTGTGGTATTCGAATACTTCATTTGTAGCCGTTTATGGCCGTTATAGGCCTTCTTCCCAGCAAGTATTCGAATACTTTTCGTGTGGTATTCGAATACTTAATAAGGTATTTGAATACTGCATCAGGTATTCGAATACTTTATTGACAGCAAGAACACTGTTTCGTATTTTGGGCATAACTTGAGTTATACTTGTCGGATTGATGTGATCTTGGTCTCGTTGGAAAGATAAAAGAAAGATCTACAACTTTTATGAAGAACACAAGATCCAGATCCATCATATTAGATACGAAAAGTTGTATGGAAGGCAGAAGCAAAATTAAGCAACAGATTTTTGGTTCAAATGTGTTCTAGCTTGCTTCCAACCAGTTTTTGTGAAAGATCTTGACTTGATAAAATTGTTTTGAAGTTATAAAATATGTCAAGGATCTTTTCCTTGGATTTTTCAAATTTCTTTCAAGTATATAAAGATTATGATTATGCAATTTGAAAAACATGTTTATTTTGAGAAAAACTTTGAGCTCATGCAATGCAATCAACCATATACCCTCACATATATTCTAAGTCCTAAAGATATATTCCAAATATGATTTTAAACTTAGCTTTATGTCTTTGTGTCTTGGATCTTTACTTGAACTTGATGCTTTGACTTGTTGAATATGACAATGCTTGGCACTTTGTTGGTTTTGATCATTTTTCACCATGGTTATGATATTGAGCTTCTCTTAGATGTTGTCCATGGTTAGTTGTCTTTGATCTTGGTGTTGCTCTTCTAATTGTTCCTTGTTGCTCTTAATCCAATGATCTTGCCACTTTGATATGACATCACTCTTCTTGTGTGGCTACATCATACATCTTCAGTATCCACATATGGTTGATGTTTTTTGCTCTTGATTAAAGCTCTTCTCTTTTTGTTGTTGCCACTTTGTTATCATCAAAACATACCTTGTATCTACAGAATTGTGTTTGATAACACAATAAATAATGAGATTTGCATTCATCATTTAACATGACAAGAAAAAATTTCCTACACATATAATATTTTGTGGGACCCGCATTTTTTGGATAAAAAAAAAACTATGACACGCAAAACGAATCTCTATAACATAACACAATCATTTTTCCTACAACATAACTTTTATAAAACCCATAAATAATAGAATCAAAAATCATTCCTATTAAGTACAAAAAAGTTTCAGATCATTACTTTCCTTTTCATATGGTGTGGTGGCGGTGGCGGCGACGGTGGCGTGGTGGTGGTAATAGTGGCGGAGACATGGTAATAGTAATGGTATTGGTGGTGGTGGTACGACAACAGCGACAACGATGGTAGCGATGGTCGTGTCGGAATGATTGTGGTGGTGGTGATGATAATGATAGTGGTGAAAAGTGAACAAAAAAATGTTTCTCATTTTGTGTCCAGGAAAAAAAATAGATTTTTTTTATTCTTTTTTCTATTTCTCAGTACAGAAATTGAACCGGTTAATTCACGGGAACAAAAAAATAAACCGATTTTGTCCAACACTATTTCTATCCATTTTTGTTCCCGATAACAAAAATAAAAAATAATGTTTTTGGGAAGGTCATTTATAGCCTCAAAGGCGGAGGCAAGGAGTAAAAACCTGCACCGTTAATTAAGGGACTTAATTAATTAAATATGAGAATTAGGAAATAATTCTATAATTGACCCTAATAATTATTATGAGGCTCTAATAATTATAGTAAGTGATTAAGAATGATGAAAGTCGTTTTTCGGACGAAAAGCACAGATACCGGTTCTGCTAGTCAGTATAAAAGCGTACCGAAAAAGTATCCCAGAAAATTATAATAAGCGTGTGATAATCCCTCGAATAATATATAGGACTTGTAAAACGAGTTTCAAGTTAAAATAATGAGAACTGGTGCCAGAAACTGATACTGGCTATGAAAAGCGCGTACCGAAAAGGTGCTCCGAAAAATATAAGAAAAATATGTTAATTCTTGTAAAATTGAGTATGTTAAGAATCCAAAGTTTGGGATTAAATTGCTAAACGTAGCAATTAAAGTTAATACTGTGTGTTATTGACTTAAACCGCTACATATATGTTAGTTGGACACTAAACCCTAGGCCTTACAACTTTCCCTACGTGACTTGAGAGTGGCTGACCAGCCTTGTGCCTTGTTTCCTGGTCTCTTCACCATTGTGAGAGTTTGTGACCTTTTCTTCCAGTTCTTCTTCTCTTTGGTGGAGTAAACAGTTGGGTGTGTGATTGGGAGTGTGTTTGGCACCTTGTTTCTGAGTGTTGGTGGCTGTGTTGTGCTTGTGAGGGGGCTGAGTTGGTGGGTTGTAGTGTTGGAGCCTTGGTCTTAGTGGTTGAAGCTCCAAGTGTCCACCTTTGTGAAGAAAAAACCAATTCTTCAGCACCATTTTCGTGTGCAGTGGAAGTCAGAACCTTGGGAGTGTCAAGTGAGCTCCAAGAGCCTTTTTGTTCTGAGCTTGAAGCTTGGGTATGTTGTACCAACCTTTGATCTTGAGTTTAATGCTTAAAAATGGAACCTTGATGCATGTAATGAGCTAAGTTGATAACTTAAGGGTGGGTAAGGTTAAACACACCTAGAAATGCATGTTTAAGCTTCTGTAATCGGTAAAAGTTGGACCTTTGGTTTAGATTTTGGCGAAAAGCAGAATCTGGGTTCTGACACGAAGAATCTGGATATTTCATTGTGAATATCTGGATATTGATATCCGGATATGGGTATCTGGATATTGATATCCGGATATGGGGATTTGAATATCCGGATATGGATATCCGGATATTGGAAGAGAGATATCCGAATATTGAATTCCGGATATGCCCCCGATGAATATTCAGATATTCTGGGATTTTGAAGAACAGTAGCTGCATTGTTCATACAGTAGCTATTGGGGGTTTGTGGACCCTAGATTGATGAAGTTGAACTTCTGTTTTAACTGAACTAAGTCAGAATCAAGTGGTTAAGGGCTTATGGCTTTGTGTGAAGCCTTAAGACATAAATCGTAAGAGGAAAATGTAGTCTTTATGTTTATGCTTATGAGCTATGAGTGTTGATATGCTTGCTGGTCCTAATCAGATTGTGATCTGTTGTGTGTTGGACTTGAGCTGTGTGGACTCTTGGCATTGGATAGTGAGCTTGCAAGGTAAGCTTTCGTGTCTTCGGTTTAGCCATGTTGTGGTTCCACCATGTCCCATGGAGGTATGGTTATATGCATGCTATGTTACTGATGAACCCTTAGTTCATCAGGTTTTTAAGCATGAATTAATATCAATTTGTGTGATTAAATGGATGGAAAAGAGGTTAATGTCCTGGAAATCTCTCAAATACAAGTTCTGAAGCTTATGTTGAAAATTTACATTGTTTTTGTAGGGAAATGAAGCTCAAGAAGCAAAAGAGAGAAGGAAGAAGATTCTGAAGAATGGAAAAATTCTGTGTTAGGCGCTAAAACGCCCAAAACTGAGCGTTTTAGCGCCCTGTTGCACAAAAGATGCTGGTGCTGAACATTAAAACGCCCAAAACTGAGAGTTTTAGCGCCTGAACATCAAAACTGAGCGTTTTAGCTCCCAAGATAGTTAAAAGCAGTTGGGCATCCGTCAAGGTTGAGCGCTAAAACGTCCAGAAATGAGAGTTTTAGCGCCCATGTCAGTTTTCAGTTGTAATCTGTAAATTATAAAAGGACAAGGGGCCTTCACATTCTGACAGATTCCAGATATCAGATCCAATCTATCATATCTCATTCTGACTTTTCCCATCACACTAGGAGAAGGGAGATCAGATCAGGTCTTTCATAGATCTGATCTGACTCCTCATTTTCTCTGAATTTCCAAATTCTTTAGGATTAGTTCTTGTAATAGTTAGTATTTCCTAAGTAATTGTACTTGGAGATTGAAGACTCAACTATCATGACAATGGAGTTTGATCTATCTTTCTTCTCTTGTTTGTGTTTCAATTATGTCTGAGTAGAGTCCTTTGTAGTCTGATTCAATGGAACTCAAGTTTGAATTTATGAATGGTTAATTAGATGTTTTGTTTATCTATTATGTGATTGTATGAAGTTGTCTTGATTAATTCTTCATGTTGAGGAATAGTGTAGAACAGACATGTTTACATTGTTTCTCTATTTTTGACAACTTCATCATCAGTGTTCTAGTAGTCAAGGGATTGATGCTAGGATTCTGATGTGTTCTTAAGACCTTATTAATTAATGCATGTATTAAGAAAGGAATCACCAAGAGATTGGGGTTTCTGATTAATGTGTCTATCAGGGTAGTAAGGGATTACATCTTGAGATGATAAGAAAAAGGTTGATCAACATCACATGGTAGATAATTCATAATGGAAATTGGTTCATCTATAAATTCATGTTTGAGGGAAAATGACATTTGACTACTTGTTTACATTATAATTTACATTTTATTTATTTATCAAGTTTTAATTCAATTCAGTGTAGTTTCTGGTGACAAGAAATCTATGCAATCTATGAACTTTTGTTTGATTCAACTCAAGTACATATGGTTAGTCAGTGCTTGACACAAATCCTCGTGGGAACGATCTTTACTCATCATTTTATTACTTGTACGACTAGTACACTTGCTAGATCTGCAACAAGTTTTTGGCGCCGTTGCCGGGGATTTTTTCTTCAACATTGACAGACACCATTAATATTTGAGATTGAATCTTTTATTTTTCAGCAATTTATATTTTCATCAATTCTGGTCCAGAGTGCTAAAACGTTCAGACGTGACCGTTTTAGCGCAAGGCTACGCACAACAATGTGCACTTGTCTCTGGAGACCAGCGCTAAAACGCTTGATTTCAACGTTTTAGCGCTGGTCCACTCATATGATTTACATGTTTCTGGGTAGTTTTCTCTTAGTTTTATTTTGCTGTTAGTTTAGTTTTGTAATTCAGTTAAGTACATTGGGATATTCACTGTTTTTGCATGATGCACATTATGATAGTACTGATGCTATTGGTTTATAAATGAATGTGTTTCAGTGATCCATTGTTGTTTCAGATTTGAATTAGTTGCTGGGGACAACAACGTTTAAATCTGGGAATTGGGTGTGAATGAATGGCATGCAAACATCATGGAGATGTCACACAAATTGATGAGCCAAAACAGGGAAATATCTCAATCTTTTTCTTTTTCTTTTTAAGTTTTCTGTGTGATTTAGATTTTAGCTGTAATATTGAATTTGGATTTCAGTTGTGATATGGAATTCCATGAGGATTTGACTGATCAAAGTTTTATATGATTGATCAAATTAAGGATACAATCTTATACCTTGTATGTTGAGCTTAAATGAAATGATTGCATGACTCATTCAATGTGTAAGAGTAGAAAGATTAGTTTTGATGCATATAGAGAAAGTCAAGCATACACTCTGAACTGTGAGGAAATTGAGCCTATACAGAAAATTTTGTTCAGAGAGCACTTCACTGCATGAATAGCTCTAGAACTTGCCCTGTTTCTTGCTTGAAATGGTTGATGATGTGTAGGGTAGAGGCATTTCCTTCTTGAACCAGAAAGTCAAATGGCCAACCTTTAAGTTCCAATTGCATGAAACACTTGAGCCTAGCCTGTTGTCTATCAAGCCAAGAACCACATTTATTCCAATCCTTCAGATTAAAAGTTTCAGATAAGTGATAAGGGATTGAGTGTTCTGTGGGGAGGAAAGTGTTTTTGCAATAAGTGAATGCAAGGTGTTGGAAACATAAGAAAGAAAGAAGGAAAAGAAAGAAAAGGTTATGAAACACAAAGTGTTTGGAAGAGACAGAGGGAAGTATTAAAGACACAAAGTGTCTGAAAGAAAAAGAAAATTTTTTTGTTAAAGACACAAAGTGTCAGGAAGAAAAGGAGGAAGAAAGGTTCAAAGAAAAGAACAAGGAATGAAAAGGAAGAAAGTTGAGGGAATTAGGAAGAAATTGATTAATTACTGTGAATTCCCTCTTATCTGAATCTGATTCATTTGATCTGAACTTACCCTTTCACAGAAATCCTTACCTTTAGTCAAGCCACACACCAAGCCTCATTGCTAATCATACCAAAACCTTTTTGATCTACCTTATGGATCATTGTTACTATGAATAGTGAGAAGATGGGCAAGCCTATGGTAGTTTGAGTGCAGTGAAGAGTGAGTGATAAGTACATCCTTAAACACTAGTGTGCAAGAGTGTTAAAATTCTCATAATTTTTGGGAAGTTCCTAGTGAGGGGGTGTTGTTGTATGGAAGTCTCTGTATATCATCTTTACTGATCTGTTGAAAAGTCACAAATGATGTTGGGCAAATCATAGGAAATAAGAGATTGCATGGTTATAATTTTGTATCATGAAATGTTGATCTTTTGTTAATTGAAGTCCATCCTCTTGAATTTCATCTGTAAAGAATCTCAAGTCCTTCTCTGTTTTAATTCATTGTTGAGGACAACAATGTTCAAATCTGGGAATTGTGATGAACCCTTAGTTCATCAGGTTTTTAAGCATGAATTAATATCAATTTGTGTGATTAAATGGATGGAAAAGAGGTTAATGTCCTGGAAATCTCTCAAATACAAGTTCTGAAGCTTATGTAGAAAATTTACATTGTTTTTGTAGGGAAATGAAGCTCAAGAAGCAAAAGAGAGAAGGAAGAAGATTCTGAAGAATGGGAAAATTCTATGTGTTAGGCGCTAAAACGCCCAAAACTGAGCGTTTTAGCGCCCTGTTGCACAAAAGATGTTGGTGCTGAACATTAAAACGCCCAAAACTGAGAGTTTTAGCGCCTGAACATTAAAACGCCCAAAACTGAGCGTTTTAGCGCCCAAGATAGTTAAAAGCAGTTGGGCATCCGTCAAGGTTGAGCGCTAAAACGTCCAGAAATGAGAGTTTTAGCGCCCATGTCAGTTTTCAGTTGTAATTTGTAAATTATAAAAGGACAAGGGGCCTTCACATTCTGACAGATTCCAGATATCAGATCCAATCTATCATATCTCATTCTGACTTTTCCCATCACACTAGGAGAAGGGAGATCAGATCAGGTCTTTCGTAGATCTGATCTAACTCCTCATTTTCTCTGAATTTCCAAATTTTTTAGGATTAGTTCTTGTAATAGTTAGTATTTCCTAAGTAATTGTACTTGGAGATTGAAGACTCAACTATCATGACAATGGAGTTTGATCTATCTTTCTTCTCTTGTTTGTGTTTCAATTATGTCTGAGTAGAGTCCTTTGTAGTCTGATTCAATGGAACTCAAGTTTGAATTTATGAATGGTTAATTAGATGTTTTGTTTATCTATTATGTGATTGTATGAAGTTGTCTTGATTAATTCTTCATGTTGAGGAATAGTGTAGAACATACATGTTTACATTGTTTCTCTATTTTTGACAACTTCATCATCAGTGTTCTAGTAGTCAAGGGATTGATGCTAGGATTCTGATGTGTTCTTAAGACCTTATTAATTAATGCATGTATTAAGAAAGGAATCACCAAGGGATTGGGGTTTCTGATTAATGTGTCTATCAGGGTAGTAAGGGATTACATCTTGAGATGATAAGAAAAAGGTTGATCAACATCACATGGTAGATAATTCATAATGGAAATTGGTTCATCTATAAATTCATGTTTGAGGGAAAATGACATTTGACTACTTGTTTAAATTATAATTTACATTTTATTTATTTATCAAGTTTTAATTCAATTCAGTGTAGTTTCTGGTGACAAGAAATCTATGCAATCTATGAACTTTTGTTTGATTCAACTCAAGTACATATGGTTAGTCAGTGCTTGACACAAATCCTCGTGGGAACGATCTTTACTCATCATTTTATTACTTGTACGACTAGTACACTTGCTAGATCTGCAACAGTTACATGCTTTTGATGTTTTGGAAATGCTGTTGAGCTGTTATATGCTAGTGCCTTTATGATATGCATGTGGTGTTCCACCTATACGGTAAGCCTGAGTATGTAGTACATACGATATGGTGAGACTGTGGGTGAGGTGCAAGCGGTGTTCCTTGTACTATCTGTAGGTAATAGACGTATTCCTGCATTTCTCTGGCCAGTAGAATAGTATTGACACACATGGCATGAATATATGTTGCACTATATTGAGTTTTGGAACTTATGTTGAATTACTGCTTTTGGAACTTATATTGCACATGTAAGTGAGCTTGGGGTGGAAGATCCTTGAGGACCCCTTGTTTTACTGAAATTTTTGGTTTAGAGATCTCACCCCACATTTGAGGAATGCTTATTTCAGGTTCAGGTAATGCGGGGGTTGAGACCTCTAGTGGCAGGAGGCCAGAGCTTAGCTGATAGATGTTACATGTTTATGCTGCTTTGTTGATATGCTGTTATGATTGGATGTTGGATCATGTTTACTATCTTATGCTTTTAGATTCAGTTTATGGATTTATATGTTGAGACTCTGTTGGTTATGCTGTTGATTTGGTGAGCATGAGGATTGTCCATGCCACTTAGACTCGATTATGTCTTGATTTATTTAGAGTTGTAATAATGTATCAGGATATTGTCCGGATTACGTGTTGTAATGCTGTGACTTAGATACTCACTTTATATATATTTTGAGGTATTTCAGTTAGATGTCTATTTGCATTTACATACAGGCGATGTATTTTATGAAATTGGTTAAGTAATCAACTTGGCTAAGTATAATGATGTCATGATTGAAAAGAAAAAGATATTCCATATTTTTAATTAAGCACAGGTTAATACGATGATATGTTAACAAACCGGGTATACACGGGGTGTTACATTTTATGGTATCAGAGCGACGGTTCAAGGGAAAAGGCTTATATGTATTGCAATGATTAAGATGTTTGGTTGTGTCTGTCTTGTGTGCTTGCTCCGTTGGGCTTTATTATGATGATGCGTATGTGATCACACTGCGTGGGCCTGATCAACTCATAATTTGTGTAACTTGTGCAAGAGTCATGGTAATACCCAGGAGAACATGAGAGACTGTTGAGGGTCAATCCGACCCAAATCCTGACTGCATTGGCTGAGATGCAGGAGGCCACTGATTGGCCAACGTGGCAATGATGGAAGCCGCTTGAGAAGCGAGCCAGAAGGCCACGGAGGATGATCTTGAGGCAAATCGGCTGGCGAACATGACCTTGATGCGGGTTATGTTGGAGGAAAAGAGGGTTGGCCCTGCTGTTGGTCAGTATCCTCCGCCACCACCTCCACCGCCACCGCTGTTGCCACCTCCACCTAGTGTTCAAGATGAGAGCCTGAGTCACATTATTAGTGCTACTCATGTCGCTGGGGTGATGGAACCCTATTTGGAGCCTGCTAAGGACCGTGATGTGATTGACCGATGGCTGAACGCTTTCAGGAAGCATAAGCCGCCTTCTTTTGATGGGTCTCTGGACCCTATTGCTGCAGTGAGATGGCTGCAATCTTTGGACTAGATCTTTCGGGTCATGCAGTGTACAGATCCGCAGAAGCTGATGTTCGCTACTTGCATGCTGGAGGGCGATGCCCATGAATGGTGGACGAACACCTCTCGTGCTTATGAGATGCATGGTCATGTTATGACGTGGCCATTCTTTGAGGACTGCTTTTGGGCAAGTATTTCCCTTTTGACGCGCAGGAGAGGAAGCAAGGGGAATTTGTTAGATTGGTTCAGGGCTTAATGTCTGTTGACGAGTACCTGGCTAAGTTCATTGAACTTGTGAAGTTCGCACACTTTCGGATGGCGGTGCCTACTCCGATGTTTTTGGCTGCTAAGTTCCACAGAGGACTTAGTGAGGTGATTGCAGAGCATATTACTGGAGCTGCTTCGAGGGATTTTGGTACACTGGTTCAGCAGTGTAAGGACTTTGAGAATGTCTGCATTACGAGCAAGGCCAAGAGGGCCAAGGTTGATGAGACCAAAGGGACGAGTGGTTCCACTTCCTGGAAGGACATGAGGTTTGCTGAGAAAGGCAAGGGAAAATAGTTCGCGACTAGGCAGGCGCCTGGTCAGTTCAAGAGGACTTATCTGCAGCAGGGAAGCTTTGCGAGGCCTCCTTCCACTCCTAGATATTTGGGGTGTGGAAAGGAGCTTGTGGGACGTTGTGCTTCGGAGCAGTTGGTATGCTTCGGTGTGGCAAGGAGGGCCACTTTTCTAGAGACTGACCATCGTCGACGATGAGAGCTGCAGCTGTTCAGGCAGTTCCATTGCAGATGGTTCCTTTGGCACCTACTTCGGTACCTGCAGTGCCACCTGCTATTGGGCGTGTCTACATGTTGGTTAGGCAGCAGTCGGATTGAGCTCCGAACCTTGTCAGAGGTACTGTGTCTGTTAGTGATTCATCTGTTGATGTATTATTTGATTCCGGGGCTACGCATTCGTTTGTTGCAACCCCGATTGCTTTGGAGCTTGAGTTGCCCATGTGTGTGCTTTCTCCACCGTTGCGGGTGACTATCGCCACCGGAGAAAAGTGTGATTCTACCACTGTACATAGAGATGTTGTGTTTCAGTGGGATGGCCGTGAGTATTCGGTAGATCTGATAGGATTGCCGATGGCTAACTTGGAGGTTATTCTGGGCATGAATTGGTTGTCCAGGAAATGTGCTTTGATTGACTATTGTGCCAAGCGTGGGGTGATGTCATTGTGTGATTCCACAGCTAGTTCCTCGCCGTACATTTCTTTGTTGCAGGCTAAGAGAGGCTTGAGAGCTGGGGCATTTGGATATATCATGTTGGGAGGTTTGGTGAGTGGGACACAGGAGGATATCACTGGCATTCCTGTGGTGAAGGAATTCCTCGGAGTATTTCCGGAGGAGATTCCTGAGTTTCCGCCACAGAGGGAGATAGAGTTCTCCATTGACTTTTGTTGCCTGGTGTGGGGCCAATTTCGTTAGCTCCATATCGGATGTCGCCACCAGAGTTGGCTTAGTTGAAGTAGCGTTCTGAGGGTCTTTCGGTGAAAGACTTCATCCGACCGAGCGTGTTCCCTTGGGAAGCACCGGTCATGTTGTTTTTGAGGCAAGATGCCTTACGCCATTACTTTAACGTGATGGTGTTCTGTTTGAGGATGCGAAATTCTCTTCAGAGAAACTGAGTGTGTAACATTTGGAATTTGTGGCAGCGGCCACGCGCAATCTTGTATATGCGAGACAGTGCATGTACAAATCGTCTGTGAGTTGAGTGGACTCCATGACTCTAAGATCTTATGTTGATTATTGATATGCTTCATAAGTAGTTCGCATATTAACATCATGGTTGGTGTCAAGCATGAAATGAGTACGATAGATTGTTGTAATGTATCAATGTCATTTCACCTTTAATTGAGTTTCAATTTTGCAGAGGTCATGGAGATTGAGGTATACTGTTGCATTTAGTATTAGAATTATTATGTTACTAAGATTGAAAATTTTGCAGGTGTACGTGAACTAAGGTACGTTATTATGTGAATGAATATGTTAAATGACATGTGTTGGCTGAAATGAGTATGATTTTGATTTCGTACAATAAACATGAATATGAAGTTATTTTGAAAATAATGATTTATCAAATTGTGAGACTAGTCGATGTTAGAGTCATGGAATAGGACCAAACTCACTCGAGTTTGGTGTGGATTCTTGAGTTGTGGGGTTAGGTCACCTCTATTGAGAGAGTGACTAGTGATCCTAGAGTTTTAAATGGCATTTTTGATGTCATTGTGAAACTTCGAGTTTTGTCTGTGACCTCGTTGTTGGGGGTGCACTTCTCGAGATAGAGACTGTGAGAGTCTTGAATGAGCTCATGGAGAAGATCCAAGAGGCACAAGTTCAGAGAGAGTGTCTGGATTACGTGAAGAACCAAGATGATGTGTCTTGGAATGAGGATGGACTTCTGTACATCGTCTTGGAATGAGGATGGACTTCTGTTGTTTCAGAAGCAGATTGTGATACCTCAGGTCCTTTGACCGAAGAGTTTATGGCTGAAGCCCATAAGGGATAGTTTACTGTTCATCCTGGTGCGACAAAGATGTATCAAGACCTAAAGAGTAATTTTTGGTGGCCAGGAATGAAGAAGGACATAGCGGTGTAGGTGTCCAAGTGTTTGATTTTCCAAAAGGTGAAGTTAGAACACCCGAAGCCGTCAGGTAAACTTCAACCTCTTGAGATTCCAGAATGGAAATGGGAGAGCATTTCCATAGACTTCGTTGTGGGTTTGCCTAAGACTCAGGCTGGCTGTGACTCTTTTGGGTTATCGTGGACAGATTGTCTAAGTCTGCCCACTTTCTTCTGGTAAAGGTGAGCTTTTCTTCAGAGCAGTTGGCCAAACTGTATGTTCGCGAGATCGTGAGGCTTCACGGGGTGCCCAAGAGTATCATCAGTGATAGGGACCCGAAGTTCACATCTCGGTTCTGGGAGGCGTTGTAGGGAGCTTTTGGAACTCAGTCGAGACTGAGTACAGCCTATCACCCTCAGACTGTCGAACAGATTGAGCGGACCATCCAGATCTTGGAGGACATGTTGAGAGTTTGCACTTTGGGGCAGGGCTCAGCAAGGGATAGGTACCTGGCATCGGTTGAGTTTTGTGAAATTGTGTTTTTCCTTGCTAGCCTGGGCATGGAACCCTGCGAGACGCTGTATGGTAGGAGGTGTCGGACTCCTACCTGTTGGTCTGAGGTTGGAGACAAGGAGCTTTTTGGCTGGGGCTTTGTCCAAGATACCACCCTGCAGATCCAGATGATCAGGGAAAAGCTGAAGCAGGCGCAGAATCGCCAAAAGAGTTACTACGATGTCAAGCATCGTCCACTGGAGTTCAGTAAGGGTGAGCACATGTTTGTGAAACTTTCATTGTCACCGGTGTTGTTTGGGCACTCGGAGTGAGAAAACTGAGCCCGCGATTCATTGGGCCATACCAGTTACGTGGTAGAGTAGGACCTGTTGCCTACCGGTTTGCCTTGCCTCCGAACTTGGCCAACACCCACGATGTGTTTCACGTGTCTCAACTTCCCATGTTTGTAGCGGATCCTTCGCACGTGATGCAACCGGATGTTGTGGAGGTTCGGGAGAACTTGAAAACTCCCGTCGGACCACTTAAGTTTCTCGATCGTGGCGAGGAGCAGTTGAGGAGCGAGATCATTTCGATGGTCAGAGTACGTTGAACAGGAAGAATTCCTGAAGGGTGATTCTGGAAGCGAGAGGACGAGCTTCTCCGACAGTATCCCGCGCTTCGGGACAGGTATGTTTTCTGACTTTGAGGACAAAATCCTAAAAAGGTGGGGTGAATGTAAGAACCCGCACAGTTAATTAAGGAACTTAATTAATTAAATATGAGAATTAGGAAATAATTCCATAATTAACCCTAATAATTATTATGAGGCTCTAATAATTATAGTAAGTGATTGAGAATGCTGAAAGTCACTTTTCGGTCGAAAAGCGCAGATATCGGTTCTGCTAGTCGGTATAAATGCGTACCGAAAAAGTATACCGGAAAATTATAATAAGCGAATGATAATCCCTAGAATAATATATAGGACTTGTAAAACGAGTTTCAAGTTAAAATAATGAGAACTGGTGCCGGAAACTGATACTGGCTATGAAAAGCGCGTACCGGAAAGATGCTCCGAAAAATATAAGAAAAATATTTTAATTCTTGTAAGATTGAGTAGGTTAAGAATCCAAAGTTTGGGATTAAAATGATAAGCATAGCAATTAAAGTTAATACTGTGTGTTATTGACTTAAACCGCTATATATATGTTAGTTGGGCACTAAACCCTAGGCCTTACAACTTTCCCTACGTGACTTGAGAGTGGCTGACCATCCTTGTGCCTTGTTTCCTGGTCTCTTCACCATTGTGAGAGTTTGTGACTTTTTCTTCCATTTCTTCTTCTCTTTGGTGGAGTAAACACTTGGGTGTGTGATTGAAAGTGTGTTTGGCACCTTGTTTCTGAGTGTTGGTGGCTGTGTTGTGCTTGTGAGGGGGCTGAGTTGGTGGGTTGTAGTGTTGGACCCTTGGTCTTGGTGGTTGAAGCTCCAAGTGTCCACCTTTGTGAAGAAAAAACCAATTCTTGAGCACCATTTTCGTGTGCAGTGGAAGTCAGAACCTTGTGAGCTCCAAGAGCCTTTTTGTTCTGAGTTTGAAGCTTGGGTATGTTGTTCCAACCTTTGATCTTCAGTTTAATGTTTAAAAATGGAACCTTGATGCATGTAATGAGCTAAGTTGATAACTTAAGGGTGGGTAAGGTTAAACACACCTAGAAATGCATGTTTAAGCTTCTGTAATCGGTAAAAGTTGGACCTTTGGTTTGGATTTTCGCGAAATGCAGAATCTGGGTTCTGTCGCGAAATATCCGGATATTTCGTTGTGAATATCCGGATATTGATATCCAGATATGGGTATTTGGATAGGGATATCCGGATATGGGGATTTGAATATCCGGATATTGGAAGAGAGATATCCGGATATTGATATCCGGATATGCCCCCGACGAATATTCGGACATTCTGGGATTTCGAAGAACAGTAGCTGCACTGTTCATACAGTAGGCTATTGGGGGTTTGTGGACCCTAGATTGATGAAGTTGAACTTCTGTTTTAACTGAACTACGTCAGAATCAAGTGGTTAAGGGCTTATGGCTTTGTGTGAAGCCTTAAGACATAATCGTAAGAGGAAAACATAGTCTTTATGTTTATACTTATGAGCTATGAGTGTTGATATGCTTGCTGGTCCTAATCAGATTGTGATCTGTTGTGTGTTGGACTTAAGCTGTGTGGACTCCTGGCATTGGATAGTGAGCTTGCAAGGTAAGCTTCTGTGTCTTCGGTTTAGCCATGTTGTGGTTCCACCATGTCCCATGGAGGTATGGTTATATGCATGCTGTGTTACATGCTTTTGATGTTTTGGAAATGCTGTTGAGTTGTTATATGCTAGTGCCTTTATGATATGCATGTGGTGTTCCACCTATACGGTAAGCCTGAGTATGTAGTACATACGATATAGTGAGACTGTGGGTGAGGTGCAAGCGGTGTTCCTTGTACTATCTGTAGGTAATAGACGTATTCCTGCATTTCTCTGGCCAGTAGAATAGTATTGACACACATGGCATGAATATCTATTGCATTGTATTGAGTTTTGGAACTTATGTTGAATTACTGCTTTTGGAACTTATATTGCACATGTAAGTGAGCATGGGGTGGAAGATCCTTGAGGACCCCTTGTCTTACTAAGATTTTTGGTTTAGAGATCTCACCCCACATTTGAGGAATGCTTATTTCAGGTTCAGGTAATGCGGGGGTTGAGACCTCTAGTGGCAGGAGGCCAGAGCTTAGCTGATAGATGTTACATGTTTATGCTGATATGCTGTTCTAATTGGATGTTGGATCCTGTTTACTGTCTTATGATTTTAGCTTCAGTTTATGGATTTATATGTTGAGACTCTGTTGGTTATGCTGTTGATTTGGTGAGCATGGGGATTGTCCAAGCCACTTAGACTTGATTATGTCTTGATTTATTTGGAATTGTAATAATGTATCAGGATATTGTCCGGATTACGTGTTGTAATGTCGTGACTTAGATACTCAATTTATATATATTTTGAGGTATTTCAGTTAGATGTCTATTTGCATTTACATACAGGCGATGTATTTTATGAAAACTGTTAAGTAATCAACTTGGCTTAGTATAATGACGTCATAATTGAAAAGAAAAAGATATTCCACATTTTTAATTATGCGCAGCTTAATACGATGATATGTTAACAAACCGGATATACACGGTGTGTTACACAAGGAATAGGTCATTTTTGCATATTATTAAATGGATTATATTATGAATTTTGCTTTTTCCTTATGAATTTTAAGCAAAATTAAGCCACGTTTTCCTTAATTTTCGTAATTTTTGCATATTTTTATGTATACTCTCATAAAATAATTAATATTTTATATAAATTTTTAGTTATTAAAAAAGTTTGTGTGAATAATGTAATCTTTACTATAGTATAAAATTTACCAATACAAAACAACACAAAAGAAAAAAAAAGCATGTACCTAAAAATAAAAAATAAAGAAAGTAATAAAAAAAGAAACTTAAAAATTTTCTGCATATTATTGGGATTAATATTTCTCATATTGTAGAAGATAATTTTATTTTTTATACACACATAAAAAATTCTAAGGCCCTGTTACGGACCCATATATAAGGCCTACTAATTGACAAGTCCAACAAAGGGCAAACCAAGATATAAATCATATATAACTATGGAAGGATATCCATCAAAGATATCAATCCTAATACGACAGCATAACATATGGGCTTGGGCCATCATCAGAGGCGCTAAAGGTCCAGAATCCACTACCCACAGGTAAACTCTATAAATAAGAGGTAAAACCTAAGGCTACGGTACGCTCTCTATTACTGTTATATTGTTATTGTGCACACATACACCCCCCTTTGGCAAAGCCGTTTATTATTCTTCTATGCACAGTGATCCGGTTGACTCAAGATATCTCATCCATAGATACCTTGGAGAGGGCACCTAGATCCAATAGCAACATACTAGTACATTGGGGTAGACATATTTATCTCTAAGACAGAACACTGGCGCCGTCTGTGGGAATCGATAAATTCGATATTCCCACGATCACGACTGACGATGGCGGTTCGTACAAGAAGTAACAGCCAACAACCACAACTTAACAATCTTCCATTGGATCCCGTATTAGAAGAAGTCAATCTGCCTCAGAATCAACCAGAAAATGAGGTGGAATATAATGTAGTCCATGTGAGTGAGGACGTCTCGAAAACTGCCTCGACCCCAGCCCCCCGCAACTGAGTTGCGTACCCAGCTCCTCCTCCTATGAATCCTGCAGATGCAGCTTCCCAAGTTGTGCTTGCAACAGATCCTGACTCTCGCCTTGCCCAGAATGCATTCGCTGCAATCGTAAGGCAGATTTAGGATATGGAGAATCGCAACAACCTCCAACGACGAGAAGATTTCAGGAAGAAAACACAAGAAGAATGCAAGATTTGGAGCGACGCTTACTAGAGGAGAGGGGATTGGGCCTTAAAAAAGTACAGATCCGATATGATAATGATCAGAATGTGGATCATAACTCGGATACTCAAATCTGGGTTAGAGAAACTGAGATCCAGAGAAGATCAAATGCGGAAGCAGCTGTGGACCCAAACCAGGGGAATTTGGAAGATAATAATCAGAATGTGAATATGCGGCCTCCTACACATAATGCTACGACAAGAGGGAGTATGCAAAGAAATCGGGAGGAAACACGTTTTAACCAAAATACTCAACTATCAGAGGACGTGCTGAAATCAGTGTTTACAGAAGGAAACACAGTAGGGGCAATACAATAATAGCCCCTTTACTAGCGAGATACTAAATGCTCCATTCCTGGAGGAATTTGATTCGGCACATTTGCCGAAATATGACGGAAGTCAGGACCTTCAGATCCATATAGATGCATTCGACACAGACATGTACATTCCAGTGATTGATGAGCCTATCATATCCTGGATATTTGCTACAACCTTAACTGGAGCTGCGTAGACATGATTTTCGACCTTGCCTGCTAATTCCATTGGATCTTTTGAAGAATTTAGAGAAAAGTTCTTGTTGAACTTTGCAACAAGTAAGAAGCATCTGAAGTCCAAGTTCGCACTCGAAAAAATACGACAACAGCCTGGAGAGATCCTTTAAAAGTATTTGAACCGGTTTAAAGATGTCGCATTGCAGGCACCCGGTTTGCAAGAGAATGTCCATGTACATTTAATTGTAGCTGGGTTAGATGGAGCATCTCGACTGGCAAAGTCAATCTACAAAGATCCTGTAAAGACGTTAGAAGAGTTCAGAACCTGGTCAAAGAAGTATTTGGAACTCGAACAAATGGGGATAGCAAATGCACAGGGTGAAGAAAAAAAGAGGATAAGCCCAAAGAGCAGGAGCTCGGCTCCCAGAGAAAAAGAACGACCCGGCAACAAAAAGAAGGAATCCTGCGGAAGAAAATCGGATGACAGATATCGGGTTGGAAGATATGATAGATACACTCCATTGAATGTGTCACGCTCTCAAATATGGAGAGAAGTGGCAATGACCGAGATGAAGAAAGCAGACAAACCCCAGCCTATATTCGACAAAGGAGGTTTGGACAGGTCCAGATTTTGTGCTTTCCACAATAGACCTGGACATACTACTTATCAGTGTTGGGACTTCAGAGATGCTGTGGAAAAATTGTCAGAGACGGAAAGCTGCGTCAATACGTTATCAATACGTAACGATGGAAAAATAATAAGAGGAAACCCAGAGGCCATAGTAGAAGTAAGAGCCTGGCTCCCTAAAAGAAAAAGAAAGAAAATAAAAAAAAGGATGACTCCAACAATGATGAATTCCCGGAAGCCAAGTTCGACTGCAATGTGATTAGTGGAGATCTTGGTGGTGGAGGAGATACGGTAAGTGCAAGAAGAAGGTATCTTAGAGAGGTACTCTGAATCAGGGATCAACCAAGGTTCAAAGAAGATCCCAGTAAACCAGATCCTCCTCTACTCTATTCACTAGAGAGGACATGCAAGGCGTGCTTCCAGGGCATGTAGATGGTTTGGTAATCACAGAAACCCTAGTTAATTGTTGGGTTAAAAAGATCTTCATAGACGTAGGCAGCTGTGCAGATATCATCCTATGGAATGCTTTCAAAAGAATGAACCTGGATGCAGAAGATCTCAAGCCTTGTAAGACAACCCTGATAGCCTTTAATGGAGAAAATACACCCCCTAAGGGGTACAAAGATCTCAGATTGACTCTGGAAATGAAAGAAGCATTCAAATTAGAAAGAGTAAGATTCATTGCAGCTGACTTCCCCTCTCCGTATAATGTGATCCTAGGAAGACCAACCCTGTATAAGTAGGACATGCTAGTCTCCATAAAACATCAGAAGATAAAGATGATAAGCAATAAGAATGAAGTCATCACCATTCATGGGGATCAAAGAGAATCTAGGGAATGTTACTTCGAGGTTGTCAATGAAAATGAAGGTGGACACCTGAGTCCACCTCAGATTCATCTAGGAGATAAAGCCGGGAAAAAGGTAACTCCTCACCATTCAAGTAAGCCAGTTAATATGGTTGAATTGGATATGAGGGAAGAAGCTATTGTCCCAAGACTAGAACCAGATGGTGAGTTAGAAGATCTTATGTTGGGGGATGAACCCAGCCAATTCACCAAAATTGGTAAGACCATCAACCCTAATATTAAGGCGCAATTATTGAATTCGTGAGGAACAACAAAGACGTCTTGGCTTGGAAGTCATCCGAGATCCCATGCATTGATCCTAAGTTCTGCTGCCATAAGTTGGCAGTATATCCGAGATCAGCGTTAGTTGCACAAAAGAAAAGAAAGGTAGGACCAGAAAGAAGACATGTTTGGAAGAACATGTCAAAGAATTACTCGATGTCGGGTTCATAAGAGAAATCCAATACACGACCTGATTTGCTAATGTCGTCATGGTGAAGAAGGCCAGTGGAAAATGGAGGGTCTGCACAGATTATACAGACCTGAATAAGGTATGTCCAAAGGACTTTTATCTGATGCCCAACATAGACCAGTTGGCTGACAATTTAGCCGAGTTCTAGTTGTTATCCTTCATGGATGCTTATTCTAGCTATAATCAGATCCCAATGTACTCGGAAGATCAAGAAAAAATAGCCTTTATTGCTGAAAAGGCAAATTACTACTACAACGTGATACCTTTTGGGCTCAAAAATTCTGGACCCACATACCAGAGGATGATGAACAAAGTGTTCGAAGACCAACTCGGAAAAATATTGAAGTATACATAGATGACATGATTGTTAAATCGTTAGATATGACAAGTCATGTCCGGCATCTGGACCAAACATTTCAGAAGCTCAAAGCTCATCGCATCCATTTGAACCCGGTGAAATGCGCGTTTGGAATCCCGGCTGAAAAATTCGTGGGTTTCATGTTAACCCACAGGAGAATTGAAGCGAATCCATATAAATGCAAAGCAGTGTCAGACATGAAGGCTCCTAAGAATAAAAAATAGGTTCAACAACTAACAGGTAGACTGGCTACCCTAACCAGATTTTTGCCTAAGTCGGCTGAAAATGCCCTCCCATTTTTCAAATTGCTAAAGAAACAAGCGGAGCACGGATGGATCCTGGACTGCGAATCCGCGTTCAAGAAAATAAAGAAATGTTTGACAGCCCCACCAATACTCTCAAAACCAGAACCAGGAAAGATCCTGTTCTTATACTTGGCTGTTGGAGAAGAGGCAATAAGTGTCGTGCAGGTAAAAGAAACAAATAAAGACCAAGAGCCAATATACTTTGACAGTAGGGCTCTGCAAGGGCCTAAATTAAGGTATCAGAAGTTAGTGAAAGTGGCATTCGTCCTACTTATCATGGCGAGAAGACTATGACCATATTTTCAAGGACATTAGCTAATAGTCAGAACTAACCAACCCATACGACAGGTTTTGCACAAGCCGGATCTAGACTAATTGGGCCATAGAACTTTCTGAATATGATATAACTTATGAAAGTCGGCATGCCATTAAATCACAAGATTTAGCCCACTTTATAATGGAGTTCACCTCGGCAGATCAAGGGACTAAAGAACCAAAAGACCTTTGGAAAGTATACGTTGATGGGTCATCCAATGCCAAGGGAAACAGAGCCCGGATAATACTTGAAAGCCCGGAGGGAGTGTCAATAGAACACTCCCTATATTTGAACTTTCCAACTTCAAACAATCAAGCAGAATATAAAGCCCTGATAGCCGAATTGATACAAGTCAAAGAACATGGGACTAATAAAGTTAAAGTCTTTAGTGATTCCCAACTCGTAACTTCCCAAATCGATGGAAAATATCAAGCCAAAGGACCTCTGCTGATGAAGTATCTGAACAAAGTCAAAGAAATCATAACTGAGTATGAAGAAGTAAAAATCACTCATATTCCTCGAGGAAAAAATAGCAGTGCCAACATCTTGTCCAAGTTAGCAAGCACTAAGAACCCGGATAATCACAGAACTGTGGTTCAACACAGCATTACGGAGCCGAGTTATGTGAAGGTAATCACATTGGCTGATGATTGGAGGCAACTGATAATTGCTTGTCTTGAAATAGGAACAATACTAGAAGACTCGATGGAATCCAAAAATTGATCTGAGATGCAACGCATTATACAATCGTGGAAGATCAGTTATATAGAAAAAGGGTTGCATACCTCAATGCTGAAATGCCTAAACTTAGAGGAAGCTGAATATGTCATAGCCGAGATACATGAAAGAATCAATGGCCAACACATGGGAGCTAAAGCCTTAGCTAGAAAAGCTCTTCGAGCAGGATATTACTGGCCGACTATGGAAGCTGCCTCAAATGATCATGTCAAAAAGTGTAGCAACGGCCAGAAACATGCCAGGATGATGTTCTCACTTCCAGAAGAATTGAGATATATCTCCTCTCCATTTCCCTTTTACAAATGGAAATGGACCTGCTGGGACCTTTCAAAGCTGCTGAAGGACAACTTAAGTGGCTAATTGTAACCGTTGATTACTTCACCAAATAGATAGAAGCTGAACCCGCCACTACTATAACCTCAGCTTGAATTCAAAGATTTTTCCAAAGAAACATTGTTTCCAGATTTGGAATACCAGCCAAGGTGGTGACTGCGTTTACTGATAAAAGATTCCAAGAGTTAATGAAAGACTTAAAAGTTAAGCACCATTTTGCATCTGTGGAATATACTCAATCAAATGGGCAAGTCGAAGCTGCAAACAAAGTAATTATGGATGGACTCAAAAAACGAATGGAGGATGCCAAAGATAGTTGGGTTCATTAACTATACTTTGTTTTACGGGGATACAGAACAAGCACCCAAATAGAACGGGAGAAACTCCATTCAGACTTACTTATGGATGTGAGGCTATGATCCCGGTGGAAATAAGGGAACCTTCTTGGAGAAGGATGAACGCTATCAAGCAAAAAGAAGAAGAGAATAGCAAGGTTCTTGCAACCGAACTAGACCTAATAGATGAAGTCAAAGTCACGGCAGATTACCTGGATATGGCAACTAAATGGTTGATAGCAGCCAGATATAACAGAAAAGTAAGACCAAGGGCATTTGAAAAAGATGACCTGGTACTTAGAAGGGTAGATATCGGCAACAAGAATGCCAAAGATGGAAAGCTAGCTGGAAATTGGGAAGGCTCTTACCTGGTTAAAGAGAAACTCGAAAAAAGAGCGTATATCCTGGAAACGACAGAAGGAAAGCCTATCAAAAGAACATGGAATGCGGATAAACTGAAAATGTATCACAGTTAAACTTGGGATCCAGATATGGCTATTTTTAAAGTCTTTTCAATTTCTAGGCGAATTATTTTGCTTTGTAAGGATTGTTTAAAGCCGACTATATCGGTAAATTCATGTAATCAGAATCTTTGATATCAATAAATGAGAAATTTTTCTTTTCGAAATTTGTCCTTACACGATTATGATGTATCAACATAAATCCGAGATATAAGTGTGGTTTATCATGCTGACTCTGGTCAAGTCGAAATGCTGCATACTATGGTTAAAAGACCAAGGTAGGACATGTGACAATATTGTCTTTACCTTGGATAGAACCGGGTTACAAAACCTAGACCATGATTGAAGGAAACAATGCTCACCTTCATCACTAGTAACTTAACAAAACGTTAAGTTAAAATTAAAAGCGTCATGGAAAATGACAAAGAAAAATGCGAAATCCGTACGATATCTTTTGATCCCGGCCAGGTCAATGAATAGCACTCGAGATGTATATCCGGGTTGACAATATGATCTATCTCATATGGAAGAAAAATCTTGATAAGGTTTGAAATACTTAGAAGTATATCTAAGTTACAAACCTAAGCAATAAATGTTACTTGGAACGTATATCTGGGTTAACAATATGATCCATCTCAGATGGAAGGAAAATCTTGATAAGGTTTAAAATACTTAGAAGTATATCTAAGTTACAAACCTAAGCAATAAATGTTACCTGGGACGTATTTCCGGGTTAACAAAATGATCCATCTCTGATGGAAGGAAATTCTTGATAAGGTTTGAAATACTTAGAAATTTATCTAAGTTATAAACCTAAATAAAAGATACGCAAATCTTGCTTTTCAGATCAAGAAAGCACCAAATTGCTTAGGCAAAGACGTGTTGATAAATGCTAAAAAAGAAAGATCGGGTGAAATACATCAAGCGATCCGGCAATAGATAACACTTGAAATAGTTTGAAATACTTATATATATATATATATGACTTATCGTTTCTCAAGTTGCCGGAGATAATTTTATCTCTGGCTAATAAATCATAACCGTACAAAGATGAATCAATGGTAATGAAGGAAGAGAGGGAAAAGGGGAATCATAACCATTTAAAGGTGAATCTATTAATATAAGGAAATAAATAAACAAAATGACGTCGTTTTGGGGTAGCCGGAGATAAACTTATCTCAAGTTGCCGGAGAAATATTTTTCCCATATATATATATATCTAAGTTATCAGGCAGGTATGAAATATAAGAATGCAAGACATCAGTATAAAAACGAAATTATCCAAAGGCACGGAGCTGATAAAAATGCGTCAGAAATATCAAATGAAAAGGATTGGGTAGAAACCCAGCAATATTCACTACAAATTAAAAAGGGGCTCAAAAGCCCCAAGAAAAGAAAAAAATTACAAATAAAATCGGCATCCCGACCCTTCATTCTACGAGAGTCTCAACTTGTTCCATCTGAACATCACCCACTTCGACAGCATCCTGATTAGTAACCTCCTCGTCTCCTTCAACTCGGTCGCCCTCAATCTGGGTCGCCGAATCACCAACAGGGGATTCCGGAGGAGGAGGAACAATATGGCCATTGCTGACGTAAGATTTATGATGCAAGTCAGTGGTATTAAACTCGAGGTCAGGATTGAGAACCTTAATCTGATTGAGAGCATTGTTAAACGAACCCAATACTGACTTCTCCAACTCTCCTCGTTAGAACTGGGTATCGTTCTCAGCTTCCTTTAACTTACTCTCAACATGTTCATGAATAATTTTAAAATCCTTTAAGGATTGAACATTGTCGACATGCAAACATTGAAGGGAATTATGTTCCTGCTGAAGGGTTTTGAGGTGCTCTTTCACCTTTAATAGCTTAGCAACAGTCTTACCCTTCTTCTCCCGTGCTGTGCTCATCTCATTCGAAGTACGAACATACTTATTCTTTAGAGAAAGTAGAGGTTTTACCAGCGAAGCCATTTTCATGTAATTCACCTCAATTTTTTCTAGCTCCCTCACCTCAGAAGCAGTAAAGGGAGTAGAATTGAAGAAATGGTCTGGTGGACAAATGACATCATGGAAGTCGCCACTGACCTCGGACTGCCATAAAGCATTTTTCGTGACGCCAATGGTAGGAGGAGGAGGAAGGGTTTTGACTAAAATTTGAGTTGAGGCAGGGGCACCCTTATCAGTCGAGATCCCTTTGGTTTTTTCACCGGCAGCAGACTTCTTGATCTTGGGCTCATAGGTCTTCCTCTTCCCGGTTATCAAGTCGACAACCGCAGCTTTTTTACCCCGGCTTAGGGAAGCCAAAAAAACTCGGTTGCTCATTCTGCTGACCCTCTATATCTGAAACTGCAAGTAGAAGACACGAAATCAGGTTATAATCAAACATCATAAAGCAAAAATGCATAAGTGGGTAAATAAAAATCATATTCATTTCCGAATTAAGTTATTCTTGAGACTTAAAAATAAAAGAGGTGACACTGGCATGACCACGCAATTGGACATACTCGCCTATGGAAATAATCGTGTCAATATCATCATCACTCAACTCGGTTTCCTTGAAACGGTAGCTTGAAGAAGTGAAGTTATAATGATCAAGAGACCAATACAAAGGGAATTTCCCTTCGACATCCTCAGAATCAGAAGCTTTAAGGAACCAAGGTTCTCTTCCAGGTTGTGTGGAAACTTTAAAGAATTTTTCATTAAAGTTCTTGAAAGTTTCAGTACAAACATTAAAAAGTTTTCACTTGCCAACACCCTGGAGCGTGACCCAACCCTTTCTTTCCGGTGGTTCACGGCTAGTACGGGGTGTAATGTCCTGGAAAAAGAAAAAGAAGACAGAAACGGTGCAGGGTAAGGCAAGGTAGGCACAAAAACGTTCAAATGCTTTGGCAAAACCCCAACCATTAGGGTGGAGTTGGGAAGGGGCTATATGGAGGTGATTCAAAATGCAAATTTGAAAATCGGTTAAGGGGAACCGAATGTCAAGTTGAGTCATTATGTCCCGGTAGAAAAAGAAAAAGGAAGGCTCATCCGAGTTGCTCTATGAACAAACCTGTTCATCTTCATGGGGAGGAACTAAGTCAAAATTTTCCAACTTTCCTACATTAAGCCCAGACACATCCTTCACACTCATCTGGAGGTAGTATTTAAAACTTTATAAGTTACCCAAGGAAACCGGGTTATTAAGGCGGCAGGAGGAGACTCAGAATCTGACTCAGCAGAATGAGACTCCTCTACAATCTCTGGTGGAGATGACACCATAAATACCTAAAACAAGGAGAAGCATAATCAGAAGAAATAAATAAACATACCTGAATCAAAAAAGCTACTAATAAAAGAATCACTAATAGATCAAGATGTGAATTTCTCTGAGATTTCTATCGGATCATCTGCCTCACCAGAAGCCGAGGTAGATCCCGGAACATCTCTATGACGATAACTCGCCAAGGTAGACTCGCCTAGAAAGTCACACCCTTTCTCAACAAGTTTAGAACTCAGAAAAACACAAGAATAACATGGGCCAATTTGTTTAGGATTGGAGGATTAGGGGAGAACTCGGGAAGTGGATGATACATCAGAACCCAGATTAGAAGCGACATTGGAAGGATCTAACCCGATTTGCGGGAAATATTGAGGAATACGTCTATTAACAAAAGGACGACCCCTACCCCGTCTGGAAGAGCCTCGACCCCGGCCAGTAGAGTTCTCATTCAAACCACGACTTGACAACCCAGATATCTTCTTGGATCCGCCACCACGATAACCACGAAGCATGACTTCGCATTATTCCTCCTCGGTTCTCGATATATCCCCCACAACCAGAATCGAGCCCCAGGAGGAACCTTCTTTAGTAACTCGGATTCATCCTCCTTCTCCCCCTCACCACGCACAGCTGAAGAAGGATCTTTGCCCCCGGTCATTATAGCAAATACTGGAAGTGACACCAAATCTAAAGTGAAAATGAAAGAAAGAACAGATATATGGAAATAATATACCTAGAATATTAAAAGCACATGCATTTCTCCAGAAAGACAAAATACTAAGGAAACTCAAAATGCAACTAGCAAATGATCCAACAGAACGACAATATCCAGAATAGAAACTTCAAAAACAGAAGGGATGAGGATTCAAAAACAAAAAAACTCATAAAACAACACCACGTCCAAATACTTCAAAAGAAGAAAGAAAGAAAAAGAATCAGAAAGAAAAAGAAGATACCTGAAGAAAAGAAGTGAATCAGAAGAGTGTTTGAAAGCAAAGTTTACAAATGCTGGTACTCAAGAAAATCACAAAGAGAAAATGGAACTTATGAAGACCAAATGAGCGTAAAAGAAGAGGAAGAAGGAAATGAGAGAAAATGTATATATAGGCAATTTCCAGCAAACGTTGCAGTTTTTGAATGGGAAGGGTCAGGGAAAAAAAAGTCATTACGCACGAAAGTAATGATTAGACGCTTGAAACGACCCACTCAATAAATGCACACAAAAAATGAAAACGGCACAAATCGGCGGCAGCACGTTAATGGATGTGACAATCACCACGTATAAAAATGAAATCATTACTACAATAAAGGAAACTATGACCCCGGTTGAATGATCACACAAGCAACTAGATTATCGAGAACCTCAAGTCAGGTTCGTGAAAGGAACTATCCACTTGATAACAAGCTACAGCAAACCGGGATGCAGAAGTAATAGGCTTGGGGAAACTCACCAGTTGGATATAACACCATTTAAAGTACATCTCTAACTCGATTTGGAGCAACAGGACTAATAACTCGGCGTGCTGATTACTCACCTTGCCGAGATAGGGGGCAAGGAGATATTGTCCCTTAGTACAAAATTTTAGAAATTTCGAAAGCCAGAATATATACACAAAGAAATCATAAGAACCCGGGAATTATCTGAAGGAACCCAGACTAATGTAAAAATTCCACCCCCGCAGCCCAGACACCCAAACTACCTAACTGAGCCATATATGAGGCCCATTAATTGACAAGCCCAACAAGGGGCAATCCAAGATATAAATCAAATATAACTATGGAAGGATATCCGTCAAAGATATCAATCTTATACGACAACATAACATATGGGCTTGAGCCATCATCAGAGGCGCTAAATGTTCAGAATCCACTACCCACAGGTAATCTCTATAAATAAGAGGTAAAACCTACAGGTACAGTGTGCTCTCTCTCTCTTACTGTTATGTTGTCACTGCGTAACATCCCCGTCTCGAGCCGGTTCAATTAACATGCATATGATATAAATAGAAACAGCGAAAGATTTAACTTACGAAAATACGAGCTAACTTTTTCTTTTTCTACTTTAATTCTTACTCGGCGTAAACGAAAAATCAGGCAGAGTTTCCTCTATAAATCGGACAACTGGGGATTTTCCAATCCCACTCAGAAGCATTTCCTGATAAACAGTTTATACAACACATCAATCCAGAAGTACCAGTCATGCAAATATAATCAGATACCCATCCATGGGCGCATGCATAATATGGCTCCGTGCCACTATACCTAATCAGCATGTAATCCAACACGAAATTATAAACTGAATAATACATCATCATATAACGTGCCTGAATACCCAAATGTACATACATCAAACTGACAGACATGTACAAAGCATATACAGGCCATATACAAAATAAAGGATCAATATCATGATCCATCAAATGCGGAAATATAAAATGACATAAATGCACTCCAAAAGGTTAGTAGCCTACAGCTACTCAAAAGGCTAATCTGTCCCAACGTCTCAGCCACGGGTCGCGTCCCTGCCTAGTGAGGACTCACCGGGAACCTGGGCACCTGAAAATATGTCCCCAAAGAGGGGTAAGATTACAAATCTCAATAAGCTCTAGGTTTATAGAGAATTCTCCACACCCCTGGCTCACTCCTGTACGAAAGTCAGATACAGAGTATACAAATGCATTTATAACAGATATCATAACAGAACAAAACATATTTGATTTCATATCATATCAGAGGCGTGCGCCATCATTCCCAAGGGAGGACCCCAAGCAGAAATCAACGCACGTGTTCCCAATAGAACAAAACATATATCCATATCATATCAGAGGCGTGCACCGTCATTCCCAAGGGAGGACCCCAAGCGGAACCAGAACATGTCAGAGGTGTACATCGTCAATCTCAGGGAAACCCCAAGAAGACATCAGTGTACCATACCATCAATGCAGAAATCATATCAGAACAAGTCATATCATGTTATCAAATAACTATATGTGAATGCATCTATACAAAGCATCTAAACAACAATCATACAGTCCAACCATAGTTCACAAACCATGGTGGAGCACTCAAGCAGGAAAAGACTCCTTAAACATAGAGCTTACCTCTTGAAGCTTTACCAATACGCTTACTTGTTGCACAACTTATTATATCGGTTTAACAAGATTCCACTCCTTTTCAATCCCTAGGCACACCTAGAGAAGAATGCACAACAAAATCAATAAAATGATACTATGCCATGATCCTTACATAAGACATACATTTTATCGCTTATTTTCATTTCTTTACGTTTTTGCCAATCCTATGCCATTACACAAGTCTAGACCAATTTATAATCGTTAGTGTACTTTAATTTAATCAAGTATCCACTTGAGAATTTTCTATATAAGTCATGCCATTTTACTTCAAAAGGTCGCGGACATACCCTTAGGGAATCACGGTATTTTTCACAATTTCTCAAGCCATTTCACTTCTTAACTCATCAATTAATACATTGAAATACAACACATTTTATTAAAATAAAATGTGACAAAATACTATCCCTAAACCATGATCAAACACATTCTCAAATGATTTTTTTTTTTGCTTCAAAGGGCCGAAAATGCACCTATAGGGAGTCTATGGGATTTTATGTTTTCCATTGTTTATACTTGCATCCATGGTACATTACATCAATCAATATACACTACCCATTATCAAAGCAACGCTAACAACCTTTCAACATGCCTTTTTTTTCTACAAGGCTGAAAATGGTACAAAAGGGTTCTTCCAAGTTTAACTAATTAATCCATTCAACACCAACATATCTAAGGATTCATAAGCATCATTGAAACAACATTGAACACATTTCAAGCGTGCTTTTCTCTTCATGGCCGACAATAGGTTAGGAAACTCATGTAATTTTTCTATGCTTTCTTGACTTCTAATTGATTTAATCAACCCACAAACATCAATATAGATATTTCATCAACAAAACATACTACCATTCATACTCTTCAACATACAAAATTCCAACAATATTTTTTTATGAAAACCTAAAGCTTAAATTCAAGGATTCAACAATTACAAATGGAGTTTCTTACCTTGGATAAGTCCTACACCAACCAAATGTTAATCTTCAAGCTTAAATCATAGCAAAACATCATTTTTTTCTTCAGCCATGAATAGTACACGAAAATGGAAAGGATAGGAGATCTCTTGATTCAATGCTTCCCAAAGAGAAAGGAGGCTTGGGTTTTTATCACAAGAGGTTGCACTACAATTTTTATGAAATGCACATTGTATGGAAATAGCTTGTAGAAGAAATAAATTCCTAGCCCTGGAAGAACACCAAGAAGAAGACGGGGTTGTATCCTTTTTTTTTTGAAGTTTCACTTATATAGGTAGTGTTAAATTCAACTGAGTAAAGGTTTATTTATCTACACACCTCTATTCCATACCAAACTTTGCACACTAGTCCAGAATATTTTTATGGTAATATTTATAATTTTAGTTTTTACTTTCGGTTAACTTTATTTATCCGCATTTTTATTCCTTAACTGTCATTTTAACTCCTTTTTCACCAAAGGTGACTTTTTTTCTTTTACTTCTAATTATTCTTCGATATTAAATCCACAATTACTAGTAAGGGTTATTATATTCATCCCACCTTTTAAGGATTTTTCCCACAAAATCAAACATAAGACATAACACATACTTGACGTCAAACCCAGGATACTGCTGGAGAATTTTATTCTCCCACTCCCAAGTAGCGTCCTCAGGAGTCAATCCTTCCCATTGCACCTTGGTCGTGGGAATGGTCCTATTTCTTAACACTTTTTCATCACGTGCTAGAACTTTCTACGGTCCCACAACAAACTTCAAGTCTTTTCTTACTTCAATATTGTCTTGTTGTATAATGTGGGACGCATCAGGAACGTATTTTCGAAGTTGACTAATGTGAAAAACACTATGCAGGTTTGACAGATAGGGAGGTAAGGCAAGCTGGTATGCCACAGGTCCGACCCTCTTTATAATCTGATAGGGCCCAATGAACCTAGGACTCAACTTCCTCACTCCTAGAGCACGCCCAACGCCCGTAGTCGGAGACTAACGGATAAATACATGATCCCCTTCAGAAAATTCAAGGGGTCAGTGCTTTGCATCATAATAACTCTTTTGGCGGCTCTGTGCTTTCTTCAATCGATCCTTAATCATCATAATTTGATCGGTAGTCTCTTGGACCATATCAGGCCCAAATAACTACCTCTCACCAATTTCTGACCAACACATAGGCGCCCTGCATCTACGGCCATACAAAGCTTCATAGGGAGCCATGCCCAAACTGGCATGATAACTATTATTATAGGAAAATTCCACCAGGGGAAGATATTTATCCCATGCATTTCCCTGTTCTAAGGCACAAGCCCTCAACATGTCCTCGAGAGTCTGAATAGCCCTCTCAGTCTGACCATCAGTCTGGGGATGATAAGTCGTACTCAGCCTCAATTGCGTACCGAATGCCTGTTGCACTGCATCCCAAAGTCGAGAAGTAAATTTAGGGTCTCGGTCACTAATGATACTTTCAGGAACCCCATGAAGTTTCACAATCTCCCATACATATAACCGAGACAACTGCTCTGTAGAGAAACTCATTTTGACTGGTATGAAATGTGCAGACTTTGTCAATCTGTCAACAACTACCTATATAGAATAAAAACCAGCCTGAGTTCTCGGTAATGCCACTACGAAATCCATAGAAATACTGACCTATTTCCATTCCGGAATATCCAAGGGCTGCAGTAATCCAGAAGGTCTTTGATGCTCAATCTTAACTTTCTGACTTGTCAAACACTTACTCACAAACAGAGCAATGTCTTTCTTCATTCCCGACCACCAGAAATTTCATTTCAAGTCTTGGTAACTCTTGGTAGCACCAGGATGGATAGTGTACTTACCCATATGGCCCTCAGCCAATACCTCATCCACCATCTGACCTTTCGAAACAATGATCCGATCTTTGTAAAACTTAAGACCGAAACTATTCGTGGACACAAAGTCCTGTTCTTTCATAGACTGAATCTCTTCATCAAGCAATTGAGCTTCTTTGATCCGCTCAACTAATGAGTTCTGGACTACCGTAGTAGTCAATAATTGCGAACAATCTTCTGTATTTATAGGAATACAAAGATCCCTGAACTTCTCAATCAAATTATACTCGGAAATCATCAAATTGGCCATACCAAGCATCTTTCTGCTTAAAGCATCGGCTACTACATTGGCTTTACTAGGGTGATATTGCAATTCAAAATCATAATCCTTCAGAAATTCCATCCAGCGGTGTTTCCTCATATTCAGTTCTTTCTCATCAAACAGATATTTTAAACTTTTATGGTCACTCTAGACAATGAAATCAGCCCCGTATAGAAAGTGTCGACAGATTTTCAAAGAAAACACTACGGCTGCCAACTCAAGATCGTGTGTCGGATAGTTCTCCTCATGCGGTTTTAACTGCCAAGAAGCATAAGCGACTACTTGACGAAACTGCATTAAAACACAACCTAACCCAAACTTAGAAGCATCACAATACACCACAAATTTGCTTGTAGGATCTGGCAATATCAAATACCAGAGCTATAGTCAACTTCCTTTTTAGCTCTTCAAAGCTCACTTCAAATTCTTAGGTCCACACAAATGGGTTCCCTTTACGGGTTAACCGTGTCAAAGGTAGTACCATCCGTGAGAATCCCTCAATAAAACGCCTATAATACCCAGCCAAACCAAGAAAACTCCTTATTTCTGTAACATTTTTAGGACGTTCCTATTCCAACACTGCTTCAATCTTCCTCGGGTCTACTGCCACTCCTTCATCTGAGATGACATGGCCCAGAAATTGTATCTCAGAAAGCCAGAACTCACATTTTGACGGCTTAGCATACAACTGATGCTCTCTGAGAGTCTGCAAAACAATCCTTAAATGCTCAGCATGCTCTTCCTTGCTCTTTGAATATATCAGTATGTCATCAATAAAGACAACCACAAATTGATCTAGATAGGCTTTAAAGATCCGATTCATATAAGTCATGAAAACGGCTGGTGCATTTGTAAGCCCGAATGGAATAACCAAATATTCATAGTGTCCATATCGGGACCTTAAAGCTGTCTTTGGAACGTCATCTGGCTTTATCCGGATTTGATGATACCCGGACCAGAGATCAATCTTAGAAAATACAGTCGCACCACGCAACTAATCCAACAAATCATCTATACGCGGCAAAGGATACTTATTCTTAACAGTAACCTTGTTCAACTGCCGGTAGTCTATACATAATCTCATAGACCCATCCTTCTTCTTAACAAAGATCGTCGGGGCCCCACGCTAGGTAGTCTGATAAAATTCTTACTGGACAAGTCTTTAATTTGCTTCTTCAATTCAGATAATTCCAGAGGTGACATCCGGTATAGGGCAAGAGAGATAGGCCCCACGCTAGGTAACAAGTCAATTGCAAATTCAATTTCCCTCTCTGGAGGAAAGTGCAGAATTTCATCCGGAAAGACATCCTCAAACTCGGAGACAATCGGAATAACAGAAATTGGCTCCTTGTTGACGCCAACCAGACCTCCCAATAAAACAAACCCGGAATCTCCTTCCTTCAAGGCCTTTACAACCCGAAGTACAGACAAATAAGGAGACTTCATCTCTTCATCATGAGATGAGACAGAAATGGTTTTACTGCAGCAGTCAATCTTCACACAGTACTTAGACAACCAATCCATCCCCAAGATTAAATTCACCGAGGCAAGATGTAAGACGATAAAATCGGCAGAATATTCCCTGCCATCATACTTGAATTTCACATTTTCACAAATATAGTTTTCATTAAAAACTCTTCCCACAGCCGTAACAATACGCAAAGGAGTTTTCATTTTTATCACATGCATACCAAATGCTTCGGCTACATAATCAGCAATAAAAGAATGTGTGGCACCAGAATCAAACAAAACACTAAGCATTTTGTAACACCCTTAACGAGGCCATCAAAGGTGTAACATTTCTTGACATTCAATGCGCGGAATCCATGTACTTAAGCGTGGTTAACTTAAAATTTACTAATGGGAATTAATTTCGTTCGTTCCCCTAACTTATCTATTCCTCTAGTCATGAGTTTCTCTTTTTCTTTGTCTATGGTCTACTTACAAATTAATCTCTACTTGGTTACCCTACTTATACTTATGCGCTATTTTAGGAGCTCACTTACATGATCATAATTTTAGTGTTGACTACTACCTAGTGGGTAGTTACTTAAGTGTCTTATGCGGATAATGGCTTATGTTACTTAATCTTTCCTACTAAATTCATAAGTCCATAAAAACATAAACATTCCAAAAGATAGTACTTCAAAGGCATATAAGAGGTTCAAAATAATCTAAGTGGCATAGTCTATTACAGTCATCCCAAATTAGAACTTAGGTACACCCTTAGGAAGGTGCCTATTCAAGCCACATGGGCCCAGCTAGAGCAGATATAATATAGTCTGCCTCCAAGAGTCTTCCTTCGGCCAGTAAGTTCTCAAATATCTCCGTTATTTTGGAGTCATTATCAACTGCACGTGGTTGCGCAGGTTCCTCTTCAACTCGTACCAGCCTCCTTCCATGTCTTACCCATTTAGTCATTTTTTTCCTGAAAGTGGGTTTCCCCAAAGAGGGGTGAGATTGGGGGTCTCAGTAAGGACTCACAGTTGGAGCAACCTCCAAACCATGATGCTTACTCCTGCAATAGTCACATAATAACATGTACAATAATAGAATGGCAAAACATTGGAAACATAGTTTGGAAAATAATCATGCTTTCATATCATCATACCAATCCTGCCATGGCAATTACTCTCCATGGTCTTATGGACGAATACCCAGGGTCCTCGTCAGGTTGCCTCTGTGGTATTAGTGCACAGGCCATCTTACAAAACTTGCATGAATAAACATTAGTTCCAAACAACCAAACATATCATGTAATGCATCATATAACATATTGCAGTCAAACCTCACTTTAACATAAAGGGGTGGCAACCATAGGGTAGCCGCTTCAACAACCATAAATCACTTACACAATAGTCTTGTCTTATCACTTCCCAAGAGTTCAAGGTGGTTCTGGTCCTTTCTTGTCCCTTTGGTTCGGCCTAATAACATAACCATCCTTAGTACATAGTTCTAAAATTAAAGATCTAAACTTAATATTCCTCTTGACATAGGTTCAGCCCTTTTTGATGAAATGCCTTAGGAGATGATTTTCACTAGTTGTTCTCATGCATAGGTCCTATCCATTACGGCCATACATCATGATACTTAAGAAAACATTCACAAATTTCTTTTCTAAGCTTGTTGGGGTTCGACCATTTAGGGGTGTATACCTAGAGGACATTTTTGATAACATGTTCATGGCTTAAATGCTCATATAAAATGGTTGATCTTTAAATCAGACTTTCGACTATACTTCCCTATACATCACATTCGGCCATTTTAGGTTTAGGTTGTTTAGCCAATGTTTTGAAGATTTGGAGAGTGCATGCATATTATTTAAGTTCGGCCATGTAGAGATGGTATAAAATAGGAGATGATTTCTAGGATGATAGATGCATGCATGGCTTTATTAGTCCAAGATCTAGTCATGTAGAGTGGTTAGGGTTCATTCTACTAGCTTGAAGAGATGAGGTCTTACCTTAATGATGATGATACAACTTTATCTAATGCTTCACACGTGATCTTCAAGGAGCCTTGAGTTGAGAGTTGCTTCCAACAACCTCTTGGTCTCTTGCTACACAAAGAGAGTGGAAACTTAGGGATCCTTAGTCTACACCAAACGAAATGAGGTGAAGCATTTACCTTACCTATGTGGGTGAAGACAAGAGGGTTTGGAGAGCTTAGAATAATTTTGAGATGATCCTAGGTCCTTGAACTTGCTATGGCCGAGGCTTAGGAGTAGAGAAGGATGAAGTGTTTGAGTATTTTACTTGCTTGGTTTGTTTGGGAAAGGGATGGCCGAAGCCAAGGTGTGAGGGAGAAGGATTCTTTGTCTTGATGCTTAGTGCTTCACGGCCTTAGGGGGAGGAGGAAGCTCTTTGCTTGTTCTTTTATTCAAGCCTAGTCATCATTTCCTTGGGGTATTAGGTTTAGGGGTGCTTGAGTGTTACTTGAGAGTGTGGAGGAAGTTATTCACATGCATTGGTGGTGAGTGAGTGATGCTTGAGTGTGAGACATCTTTCCTTGTCTTTGTTGATGGAATGGCCGAACATGTAAAGGGAGGAGAGATGGTTGTTCTTTGTGACCTTTGCATGTATTACACTTGGCATTTGTTTGGTCTTGGTGAGAGGTTTGAGTGAGAGAAAAGCAATCCTTGCTTGCCTTAGTTGATGGCCGTGACATAGGGGGAAAGAGGGAAGATATTTTCCTAATTCTTTATTCAAGTCTATTCATGATGAAAGCTCATAATTCAAGGAGGGTTGAGTGTGAATTTGAACTAGGGTTTCCTTGCTTCCTTTGTTGTTTGGCCAAGGTTGAGAGGAAGTGAAGGGTTTGGTCATGTGACTCCTTGGTGACTTGTGCGCCTAGGGAGATGGAGAAAAGGTGGCTTCACCTTTTTAATCATGAATTGGGGAAGACTTGTGCGCCTAGGGAAGAGGGAAAGTGAGCCTACTTTTATGAAGGGAATCTTGGTTTATGTTCCCTTGATGTGTTACATTGGGAGATGGAAAGACTTGTGTCATGCATGGCTTGAGTGTGTAAGAAGAAAGCTTTCCTTTTCTTGTCATGTGTGCGCCCTCCAAGGTAGCTTAAGGGAAAGTAATGTTGCTTTTGGTTAAAGTAAGTCACATGCATTGGTTAGGTTTGGAGTATTTCTTACACAAACTCCTTCATCACTTTTCCTTCCTTATTTAGCGCCTAGGGGAATGTGAACACAACTTCCTTTCCTTCTCTCCTTGTCATGGCCGAAGTTATCATGTGGGGAGGTGTAATTTCATACAAATTCTTCCTATCATGTGTTGCCACCTCATCTAGGGCTTATCTTTGAATTGGATTGGGCATAGTGGTGTTTTCGGCCCAATAGTGTTGATGGAGAGGTTTGATCATTAGTAAATGGGCTTAGGCTTTGTTTGAGTGGTGTGGGCTTGGGTCTTTATGTACTTACTAATTGGGCTATTCCTTATTCAATTCATAAAATGGTCTTGCATTGCTTTGGGCTTATATCCTTTCTCACTTGATCTTAACTTATTTAGATTCTTAAGTGGGTTGGGCTATGACATTGTTTGGGCTTTAAACCACATTGGGTTAAGTTACTACTTATCTTATTTAAAATGGGTTCTAACTTATGACTAATGTTGCTTATTCAAGGCTACTCGTTCACTGAATATGGACTTGATCCCTTTTCATTTCATTTCATTAGGCTAATTTCGAGTACAAGATTTTTGGGTTATTACATCCACCCTACCTAATAAAATTTTCGTCCCGAAAATTACAAACATTCTAAGTCGGGGTACTTCTGCCGGATCTCGTCTTCTCGCTCCCAGGTTGCTTCTTCGGTAGTCCTTCCTTGCCATTGTACCTTTACCATTGGTATCACCTTGCTGCGAAGGCGCTTCTCTTCTCTGTCTAGAATTTTGTAGGGTACTACCGGAATCTTCAAGTTGGGTCTTACTTCCACAGCATCCGGTAACACCACATGTGAGGGATCTGCCAAATATTTCTTTAATTGGCTTACATGGAATACATCGTGAAGATTTGCCAGATTGGGTGGTAATGCTAACTGATAGGCTACTGGTCCTACCCTTTTCAGAATCTGATAGGGACCGATATAGCGTGGGCTTAACTTCTTTACACCGAGAGCTCTACCAACACCAGTAACAGGGGAGAGCTTGATGAACACATGATCCCCTACTTCAAATTATAGGGGTCGGTGCTTCAAGTCATAATAACTTTTCTGCCGATCTTGGGCTTTCCGCAACCTGTCGCGGATCATCTTAATCTGCTCTGTCGTTTCTTTCACCATGTCCGGCCCGAACATTTCTCTGTCGCCCACTTCTTCCCAGCATACAGGTGTACGACACCTCTTTCCATAAAGTGCTTCATACGGGGCCATACCGATACTGGCATGATAACTGTTATTGTAAGAGAATTCTGCCAATGGCAGATACTGATCCCAACAACCTTCCTTCTCTAAAGCGCAGGCTCTTAACATGTCTTCAAGTGTTTGTATTGTTCTTTCTGTCTGCCCATCTGTTTGGGGGTGATATGCCGTGCTCAATCGCAGTTGGGTCCCAAACGCCTGCTGTAATGAATACCAGAACCGGGACGTAAACATAGGATCCCGATCACTGATTATGCTCTCAGGGACGCCATGTAATCTTACAATCTCTTTTACATAAATCTGAGCCAATTTCTCTGTCGTGTAAGTTCCTTTTACCGGTATAAAGTGAGCTGATTTGGTCAATCTGTCGACCACTACCCAGATGGCATCATAGCCTGCTTGAGTTCTGGGTAGGCTGGTTACGAAGTCCATAGATACACTCTGCCATTTCCACTCGGGGATGTTCAAGGGCTGTAGGGTGCCTGCCGGCCGCTGATGCTCAATCTTTACTTTCTGACACACCATGCACTTGCTTACGTATCTTCCCACATCTCTCTTCATTCCTTTCCACCAGAAATTCTTTTTCAAGTCTGCGTACATCTTGGTGGCTCCTGGGTGTATTGAGTATTGGCTCTTATGTGCTAGCTCCATGACTTCCTCTCTCAAGAGCTTCGTAGGGACAACTATTCTCCCTTGGAAGGTAATTATACCTTGCTGGTTCAGGCTCACACCAGATTGATTCCTTAGCCTCTTTAAACAGTCGACGGCTTGCTGAGCCTGTTTGATCTTTTCTAGTAGTTCGTCGGTGATCTGCACCGCCCAATACTCGGCCTCGCATTCGCTATTCATCACTGCTAGGCCTAAGTTTCGGAAGTCCTCTATCAGTTGATGCTCGGCTATCATCATGCTTGTGACCATTCTGGTTTTTCTGCTCAAGGCATCTGCAACTACGTTCGCCTTGCCGAGATGGTATTGCAATTCAAAGTTGTAGTCCTTTATGAACTCCATCCAACGACGCTGTCTCATGTTCAGTTCTTTTTGATCGAACAAGTACTTGAGGCTCTTGTGATCGCTATAAACTG
>NW_026899501.1:0-8539 GCF_033153095.1 Gastrolobium bilobum | reverse complement strand
TTTAAACTGTTTTTATCACTTACGTTACTTATTATAAGTTACTAAGGAGTTCCCATAAACTCACTTAGCCAATTTCCAACTTTACGTTTTATACCAATTCGAACATGTTACACTCTAAGTTTTTCTGCGACCAAACCGATCGCAACCAACCCTACTTCTCAGATTATATCTTTGTGTTACTTAATTCCCTTTTTAACAAGCTAAAATACGCTCAATTCGGAGCTCATTTGCTCCGGTTATCGCCGTTTGAAGTTGGATAAGCAATTAGCCCAAACAACCCCAAAAAACAGCTCCAAACCACTCACATTGCTCGAATTACTGCACTCAATCCACTCAACCATTTGCTCTCAAATTTTTATCCTACAAACTAGACATCTCAAACTTCATTTTGATATATCACACGCTTAATTTGACGGAGAAACGAAGCGGGAATTAATTTCCCAAATCCGGTCCAGAATCTGCCTCAGGTGCAGGGGCACATGGGCAGTCCGTGTTTCTCTATTTTTTTCAGGCCGAAGATCAACCCAGATTTTCCTCAAATTTTGACACAAGGTAGAGGACATCTCAACCTTCAAAATGGCGTATGGCACGTCCCTAGGGGACTTCTATGGAGGGAGATATGCTCTCCCAAAGTTCGCCTAAAATCTGCCAATTCTACAGAAAATTCGCCAGAGTTTCCTTTGTTTTTCCAATAATCCCAAATTTGTAAAAGATCATTTAAACCTCAAATGTACCTAATAAACACATGATAATACAGTAATATAGTTATTAAACATAGAGTCCATATTAATCATTCTTAAGTAGTTGCAATCACTAACACCTTTTTCATGCATATTTCCATCATACATATTATCATAACCTAAAATAGGCCTAAGGCCCTTCCATCATAATTAGACATGCATCAATACTATTACAATATGGCTTTACAAATTACAACTTGAAACTAAAACTTCAAATTACATTCTTCTAAAATTTCAACTTAATTTAAAAGACAACATAACCAAATACATCACTACTAGACTTAGGCAAAATGGAATGATGCATGCATGCTCATGTACACAGTTGCCATCAACTGGCAGAGGTGGAGAGAAAAAGGGAACAAGCCCCAGTACACAGAGGACAATCCCTCAACTCACACAGCGGAATGCTTCCCAATCACTCTCAGTTCAACCCATACATGTTAATTTATAATTACACATGCAATGAACCAATTTCTTACCTCAATCCACTTGGTCCCGGACCAAGGGCAATTCACTGATTCAAGATTCGGGATTCAGGTCGACGTACGGCAACCTATACAATAACGTACATCCATCAGTACTCGTCAAATAGTATCAAAACGCAAAACACAAAAATCCTCCCCATCCTCCCTTGATGGTTCGGCCATTGTAGTGTAAATGTGAGATTTATTTTTCTAAATTTTCTTTCTCATTTGTTACGTCTCATTAGGTTGTCAATAGGCCAGTTCAAGTGCCGGTTCGTCATTTTCGCGTCGAATTACATCAAAACGCGAAAATCGCCAAATCACCCCTTTTCCCTTGGAGGTTCGGCCATGTAGGTGTAAATTTGAGATTTATTTTCCTAAATTTTCTTTCTCATTTTATAACACTCCCTTAGGTTGTTTAGAGGCTAGTTCAATCGTCGTTTTCCGTTTTCCGACATTTACGCATCGTTTTGCGAAATATTTCATTCTGGGCTCATCTTAGCCGCCTCCGCCGCCATGGTGGTGGCAGAGTTCTTATTGGTTCTAGTAGGAGGCGAAGGCGGCGACAAGCACACGCAAGGATTGGAGATAGTTGAAGATCGTGGTTGCAGCAGGAGGTTGGAAAAGGAGAGTTTTGTAGGTGTATGTTACTCATATAATGGTGACTTAATAACAGTTGAAGGGTTTTTCTTTCCCGGAAACAGGAAAATCCAAGGATGGGCATTTTCATTCTTCTATCTTGTAATTTCTTTTACATGTACATTCCTACCTTCCTCCTATTACCTTTGCACATTCCAATGTTTAATTTACTCATGTAAACATTTAATTTTTAAGAAACCTTTGGCGAGAGGTTGATTGCCATGTAAAGATCCCAGGATTGAACAGTTGCTAACTGGCCGTTTATGCAAATATATAAACTAGAATTCTGGGTGGCAAACCGCGTGCATGTTACTAGAAGACCAAGACCATCACTATTGGTGGCTCTTTCAAACTCCAAAAATTGCAGGGAAAGTCTCATACACTAAATTCTAGAAGTTTCAAATTGTCCGCAGAAAGCCTCCCAGGAACAACTCAGAGAAAAAACGCATTTGTATATTTAGATTCGGAAGAAAGGCTAGGTGACCAAGCGGCAACAACGATAATCAGTTAGGATGACTGGTTTGTCAAGTAAATTTCAAAGGGGTTTTAGTTTGTCATTTAATATCACAAGAAAAACTTTTTCACACACACACCATTTTGTGGGGTTCATATTTTTTAAAGCAAAAAAAATAAAAATTAAGGCATGCAAAACGAATCTCTATAACATTAAATAATCATTTTTTCTATAACATAACTTTTATAGAACCCAATTTCAAAACATTAAAAGCCACACGAACGCTGAAAAAACAAAAACTTGTTCAAAATATCATCTTAGCTTTCTTCATTATCCATTTTTAAGGCAAGGAAAGGGGATGGGAACGAATTTGTCAGAGCAATGTTAACACCTGCTCTGGTCAACTTAGAACTGAACAATGGTATTCTATTTATTATATTTCAACTTTTTCCAAAGAGCAAGGAACTTCTTGTATAACCCAGATGATTCAGCTGCCCGGTCATATTTATGCTTCCACTTTTTTTTTTGGAGAACTAACAAAATGGAATCTTCTGATCTAATGGCTGAAATAATAATACCCTTCCAAAGTCACTTGTTTCTTATTTTGGTGAACCCTGCCTTGCATCTGTATTGTTAATAATTATCATTTGCTATGCAGAAAAAGATAGATTTTTGTGTGTGTGGATAAGTTACAGATATCTTTCATGGAAGACAATTCTGTTCGGGATGAATTTAGGATTAAGGCTGTAAATCTCTCCCAAAGATGATAATAAGGAGGATCACACACATACTCTCATCCTCACCTGCTCAGTTCCGATGCGGCAACCGTCATTTAGTAAAAAAAAGACAGATTTTGAGACTAGGAGAATTCATAGATTCATTTTTCTAGAGGGGTAAATAACGCAGTTTATCCAGAGATAGAAGATGTAGTGGCATTTGTGAACCGGTTGGATGACGAACTTTGCTTCCTTGTGAGTTGTTTTTTTTCTTATGGTTGGTTTATATTGAACTATGTGGTATAAAAAATCAAGGTATAAACTTTGCTATTTCTGGCAAGAGTAAATAGTACCAAACTATCCATCAAAGAATTTTATGTAGCTGTAATTGGTCAAGTGATCTATTAGAGATTTTTTTTGGTTAAAATTACTTTTATTCGAATCAAAAAGTAAGAAGCAAGTGGGGGGTAAGAGCATGTATTTGATTATCTCTAGTACTATGTCATGGATCCGTCCCAAACTCCGGATTAGTCTATAGTGAACCTATGAGATTACCGGGGAGATAATCTCCAAAAAGAAATAAAAATAACAGAAGAATAAGAAGAAAAAGAAGTAAGAAGCAAGAATGTGGGGGTGATAAGTAAGAACTATTTTTGTCTCGTAATACCATTTATGGTTGTGTACATTCTAAGGTGGATGAGATTTCGGAACCTAAGCATTTTGTTGGCCAGAGAAGAAAGCTGACACATTAAGAGAAGCAGCATTCGGGTATCAACATTTGAAAACTTTTGATTCTGAAGTTTCCTCCTACAAGGAAAATCCCGGGATACCTTGTGATATATCTATTGCTGTAAAGAAAATGGTTGCATTACCAGAAAAGCAAGCAACTCAAGCACTACGAGGTTCCCTTATAGATGTGCCATTAGAATTCTGACAGCATAAAAATATTGGATTGTGCTTACTGAAAGATTTCTTAAATAAGTAGGCATGTTACTTATTGATGTGAGCTGTTCTCTCAGCTATTCCAGCCTACACAATGCAAGTTTCTGTTGTTCCTCTCGGAATCTGCAATGATATTGAGAAACATATTAGGAGGTTTTTGTGGGGTTCTAATAGAGCATCTACTCGTCCTCATCTGGTTGCGTGGGATCAGTTGTGCATGGATAAAGATCATGGAGGGCTGGGTCTGAGGAAAATGCTAATCCAGACGCGCTTTGGGCTAGAGTTTTAAAGAGCAAGTATAAAGTTCAGTCTGATTTGGTTCCTAATATTTCTGCTACTCGGAATAGCTCCTCTCTTTGGAAAGCAATTGTTTCGTCTTGGCCTGTGATATTACAGCATTCCAGAATTTTGCTAGGTAATGGAAATTCTACTCATTTTTGGGATGACCCGTGGGTTCCGGGTTGTGGTGCACTCTCATCCTATGCTGCTATTTCTGATCCCTCTCAGATAAATCATCAGCTAATGGTCTCTGATCTTGTCTCATCCTCCGGAAGTTGGATGTGGGGGGCTTTCCATCATAGTCTTCCCGATCACGTCAATGCTCGTATTAATAACATCCTTCCTCCTTCGGATGTTAATGGTCATGACCGAATTTTGTGGACAAGGACATCTGATGGGAGTTTTTCGCTGAAGTCCGCTTATATGGCCATATCCAGGGGTAACGAGGAATCTACCAATTTACCTTGGAATCGCGTTTGGCAGTGGCATGGACCTGAACGGATTCGTACGTTCCTTTGGCTGTTGTTAGGAGATAAAATTTTGACAAATGAAAGGCGTTGCAGACGGCACATGGCGGGTTCAGATATATGTCATCTGTGCAATTGTTTTACGGAAACTTCCTTACATGCGGTTAGAGATTGTATTGCAGCAAAAAAAGTGTGGGAGATTGCAGTTAAGCGAGAGGCTTGGGAGGATTTTTTCTCTCTTAATCTTCAGCAATGGGTGTTGTCCAATATCTCTGAGGATCGTAATTGGTCCAATTTGCCATCATGGCCTCTTCTGTTTGGTATCATTTCCTGTTTCATTTGGCAAGCTAGGAATAAGAAAATTTTTCAGGGATCTTCTGTTCCTGCTTATGGCACTTTTAGAGCTGCTATGGTCTATGGTGAAGATTTTTCTTGGTCAGAAAACACGCTTCGGGTTGCTGGTCTTGAGACTAACTCGAATAAAGAGAAATTAGTTTCTTGGGTTTTTCCTTCGGACCCTTGGGTTAAGCTCAATGTGGATGGGTCAAGTATGAATAATGGAGAAGCTTCTGCTTGTGGGGGTGTATTTAGGAATGCTAGTGGAAGGTGGCTTGTTGGCTTTTGTAAAAATCTTGGCTGTGGTAATGTTTTGTTAGCAGAACTTTGGGGTTGTCTCCTTGGGCTTGAGATTGCATGGAGGAAAGGTTTCCGTTTTGTCTGGCTTGAAGGTGATTCCTTAGTAGCCCAGTTTTTCATAAGAGAAGGGTGCAGCTCTCATCATCCAGCCTCTAACTTGGTCTTGCGCATAAGGAATATGCTGGATTGGAATTGGAGGGTTAGAATTTCCCATATTCATAGGGAAGGGAATGGGGTTGCCGATTGGATGGCCTCTTTTGCCTACTCCTTTGATTGGTCTTTACAAGAGTTTGACTCGCCTCCTTCTGGTTGTCGTGACAAACTTCTCTATACAAGTCCATGTATCATATATATTTGTCATCTTCTTACGTCATATATGTTTTTATCAATTAGGTAGAATAATTACTCCTTTTCAAAAAATATAACAACTCTTGTTGATAATTTTTACTAAATCGTCGTGAGTTTGATTCATGTTGATGCTCCTTCATAGGTCAATTACATGTAAGTACCACTGTAAGCACTTGCTGAAACATGTAAATAGAACAATTTTACCCCCTTTACTCTTGTCCCTTTTATGTAACCCTGCTCAATCATAATTTGAGGCTATATGATCCAAAGAGTTATCTACTCCTCTTATATAACTCAAAAACATTAACATATTGAATAATCTATGGACATTTATACTAGTAATTGACACTTCGGTATCATTCACAAAAATTTTAGAAAGCTAAATTTTCCATCCACATTAGACTCATCAGTCTTTACAAATAATCTTGTTCAATCATTCACAAAAAATGTCGATGTTGATCAGACTAATTATTAACCAAACAAGAACAATAGTGAAAATAAAAGTATAAAAATAGAAAGAATGCATGGTTACGTGACTTGTTGGTTATACAAACTCAAAGAAAATACAAATGAATGGAGGTCAATCTCAGTAGAGAACAAATCTGGGAAGCCAAAGAATTAAATTTGAATCCCATTTACAACTACATAGACAACAAATAATTGGTGTTATCAACTACATAGACAACAAATAATCCGAGTCAATCATTTGTGTAATAATCCGAGTCAATCATTTGTGTAGGATCATAAAGATCAAAGTCAGAATCAAAGTCCAAGTCCAAGTCTTCATTTAAGATTGAGCCTATTGAGCTTAAATTGGTAAGATGTGAAGCATAACTGCCATCCTGGCTTTGGTCAGCCAACCCCTGAAATGGCACAATATTACTTGTTTGCCTAGGACTAATCATCTCACCAGATGAAGAGGATATTTAAAAGGACTGACTTGCTGGGTTGCCTTAGACCTGATTCTTTTCAGTCGAAGTCTTTATTTCTGCAGCAATTAAAAAAACAAATAAAGTTCTATAAATGAAAAACTATGGTTTTATGAAATTAAAGCAGAAAGGAAAAGAAAAAAATACCTGCAGATGGCTGGCCACATGCGCCCTAGTAAGATGCTTCTCAGCCTTCATCAATTGAAGAATTTTTCTAGGTACAACCTCTGCAATCAAAAGAACATACAAATGTGTCAGACTTCATTAACAATAATGCCATGACATCTACTCCAGTGCACTACAGATTAGGAAGAGTATTTTTATTTTGAATGCTTTCTCAAATACTCTTCCTAATCTGTAGTGCACTGGAGTAGATGTCATGGCATTATTGTTAATGAAGTCTGACACATTTGTATGTTCTTTTGATTGCAGAGGTTGTACCTAGAAAAATTCTTCAATTGATGAAGGCTGAGAAGCATCTTACTAGGGCGCATGTGGCCAGCCATCTGCAGGTATTTTTTTCTTTTCCTTTCTGCTTTAATTTCATAAAACCATAGTTTTTCATTTATAGAACTTTATTTGTTTTTTTAATTGCTGCAGAAATAAAGACTTCGACTGAAAAGAATCAGGTCTAAGGCAACCCAGCAAGTCAGTCCTTTTAAATATCCTCTTCATCTGGTGAGATGATTAGTCCTAGGCAAACAAGTAATATTGTGCCATTTCAGGGGTTGGCTGACCAAAGCCAGGATGGCAGTTATGCTTCACATCTTACCAATTTAAGCTCAATAGGCTCAATCTTAAATGAAGACTTGGACTTGGACTTTGATTCTGACTTTGATCTTTATGATCCTACACAAATGATTGACTCGGATTATTACACAAATGATTGACTCGGATTATTTGTTGTCTATGTAGTTGATAACACCAATTATTTGTTGTCTATGTAGTTGTAAATGGGATTCAAATTTAATTCTTTGGCTTCCCAGATTTGTTCTCTACTGAGATTGACCTCCATTCATTTGTATTTTCTTTGAGTTTGTATAACCAACAAGTCACGTAACCATGCATTCTTTCTATTTTTATACTTTTATTTTCACTATTGTTCTTGTTTGGTTAATAATTAGTCTGATCAACATCGACATTTTTTGTGAATGATTGAACAAGATTATTTGTAAAGACTGATGAGTCTAATGTGGATGGAAAATTTAGCTTTCTAAAATTTTTGTGAATGATACCGAAGTGTCAATTACTAGTATAAATGTCCATAGATTATTCAATATGTTAATGTTTTTGAGTTATATAAGAGGAGTAGATAACTCTTTGGATCATATAGCCTCAAATTACTATGAATACAATTCCAATCCAGCACCTTATGCGCAAGCAAGTTAAGCTTCTCCATTATTCATACTTGACCCATCCACATTGAGCTTACTAGCATTCCTAAGCACACCCCCACAAGCAAGAGGAAGCTTCTCCATTATTCATCTTGACAAGAGCTTAACCCAAGCGTCCGAAGGAAAAACCCAAGAAACTAATTTCTCTTTATTCGAGTTAGTGTCAAGACCAGCAACCCGAAGCGTGTTTTCTGACCAAGAAAAATCTTCACCATAGACCATAGCAGCTCTAAAAGTGCCATAAGCAGGAACAGAAGATCCCTGAAAAATTTTCTTATTCCTAGCTTGCCAAATGAAACAGGAAATGATACCAAACAGAAGAGGCCATGATGGCAAATTGGACCAATTACGATCCTCAGAGATATTGGACAACACCCATTGCTGAAGATTAAGAGAGAAAAAATCCTCCCAAGCCTCTCGCTTAACTGCAATCTCCCACACTTTTTTTGCTGCAATACAATCTCTAACCGCATGTAAGGAAGTTTCCGTAAAACAATTGCACAGATGACATATATCTGAACCCGCCATGTG